>NC_056728.1:1818453616-1818753616 GCF_019279795.1 Protopterus annectens
ATATATTTAGTGTTCTTCAGACAGGTTTTGATTTGGTACATCATTTCATTATGTAAATATTTAGTGTTCCTCACACAGGTTTTGATTTGGTACATCAATTGTTTATGTACACTTTGTTTACAGTTTCCCATTGTTTATTATCTAAGCTTATAAGTAAGTGGAAAGCTTAATTCATTCATTCTGAAGAAGTTCCTACACAATAAAGGACGAAAGCTCTATCTACTTTGAGTGTTATTGTTCTTATTTTTTCAGTAAGAAGTTTATGCTTTATATTTATCTAGTTCTTCTGTATTTTGAAAGAAATGGTTGTTTTATGCTTATAGATATATATATATATATATACATATATACATATATACATATATATGTATATGTGTATATATATATATATATAGATATATATGTGTGTGTTTTTTTTTTTGTAGGCATATATATGTATATGTAAAAGCGTGCCCAAGTGCTTTTCCGTTACAACTGTAGAAACTCAGGAGATTGCCACAGTCATAGCAGGATGAACACTTATAGACCTTATGTCGTACTAGTGTTTTCTACTTGGATACCAGAATCAACGGGTCTATATTAGAACCACCAAACTTTCAAAATTTCGAGTGTTCTAATATCGACCCTGAAAGTATCGAAGAAACAAAAAGCCAAATTTTTTCCAATGGTAAGAATTTGGTTGCTCATTTCTGTTGCTTCAGTATTTTCAGCAGTGTTGTGGAAAGTTACGGTTCGACCTCAGATGTGTGTGCAATTGTGTGGTCGTGAGGGTTAGGGCAGAGTAGGTGAGTTAGGGTTAGGGCGCGTGTGAGGTGGCTGTGCGATACTGATGGACCTTAGGATTAGGGTTTGGGTTAAGGTAAGTGGATAGTTAGTGGTGTATGTGTAGTTTAGTGTAGGGATATGTGTAAGAGTTTAGGTGTATGTGTGTGGATTGCTGTTTGTTTGGTGTGCTTGTGTTGTATGTATGTGTTTTGGAACAGCAAATTTTTTCCCTAGGAAAAAATTTGCTGTTCAGTGTTTTAAATTTTCTGTTACTGGGATTCAGTATTAGAACGCTCGAAATTTTGAAAGTTCGCTGTTCTAATATAGCCCCAAATCAGCCAATGTGTTTTGTTGCAGAAATACTTTAAACAATATAGGTTACTTCACAGAGCAGCGGCTTTTATTAGCTGCGCAAATGTTGTTCAACAGCAGTGGCTGATGTAGGTTTAGATAACTAGAAAGCTCCTCACACAATTACATGGCATCTCATTCCGTTATTCATATAGTGCCAGCTTTGTTGATGGAAGCACCATGGTTGAAATTTGAATCATTGGTGAAGTATGCTGTCTCTTCTGAGCTTTCGGGTTGTAGGTCATGATAATCGATGGCAGGAGACTGGCTAAAACCACTCAATGGCTAGCATGTTTCAGGGAAGACTGATGGTGTATGGACAGCTTGGGTGCAAGCAACTTTCATGCATGTTTGAATGATTGCTCTCTCCAGTTGGCTGTAGTCCAAGCCAGAGGCAAGATGGCATTAATATGGAACAAATGGGCTAACACTAATTGGAGGAAAGCCTGATAGCAGGTGAAGAGGCAAAAACATGTAGAAAAAATGTATAGGTCCTTTAAGCATGGTTAATGTAACATCATCTTCGAGATTATTTTTGTATAAGTAGATATGCACTAACATTGTTCTGTGAAAAGTTAGACCATGTAAGAAAAGGAAGGCAAGTTTTGTTGGCTGTTTAGAGAGACTGTGAGTCAAGCAAAAATGTCTTAACATGAACTAATAATTCAGCTCAAGCAGTTTCACATTGCAAGCAAAATGACAGTACACTCTCGGTCTTAGATTAGAAAATGGATTCCTCAGAATTTAAAAAAAAAACAGAAATTTACAATTTTTTTTTGCAATCACCATTCTTTTCCCCAGAAATCTGTATTTCACTGATGACAAATATTTTGCGATCGATAAGCTTTTTAATTGAAGTGAGTGAGTGCCTTACAGCAATGAAATAAACAGAATTTGTGACAGCATTGTTAGGGGGTGGGATCACAAGTTAGCACACAGAATCATTGGAAAGCACTCTTGACCTACGGCTTTCCAGCCTGATGTTTTCCTTTATTCTGGCTTATAATAAAAGTATAAGCTGATTATTATATGGAAGACAGCACATTGATTTATCATAAAACACAGCTGTTAAAGGATGAAAGAGACTTTTGTTAGGTTATGACAGTGAAAAGAAATCAATTTGTTGTCAGAGTATGGAATGAAATGATAGCTGGTCTTAGCCCAGTGTCCACAAAGGAACAAAAAAAAATAGCAAAGAAAAAGTAAGGGATGCATGATTGTGGTTTACTTCTGAATGGAATTTTAAATTAGCCACCACTTTTTGACAAATCTACAGCTTGGAACTGAAATGCCTTGTACTTTTTCGTGGCATTATATTAAAAAAATAATGTTTAAAGAACACAGCCTGCCATTTGAAAGTTATGTGACAATAACAAGCAATGTGATTTTAGGGAAGAACTGTATGATATATTCAATCAGCTTGTTTGTCTGAATTTTAAGCATTCGACCCTAGTTGATGTCAGCAAGTTAAACTACTTCGGTATGAGGAAAGTTCCGTGTTTTGAATCTTAAAATGCATATGTCCCTTGAAGTTCCACTTTGAAAGGCTCTGTCACACATTTAATGTTAAGAATTTTTTTAGCGGTTATCCAAGATAGCTAAAACTGAATCATATTAATTAATCAAAACAACTTTTTATAAGTATGAAGCAACATGTTTTAACCTTCCTATGACACTTCTAGCTGAAGTTTAGTAAACTGCTAGTAAGCACTGCACATTTAGCCCATTTGTTCCATGCTACTGTAGGTAGTTCTTCCACATTTTATAGCTGGAAGGTTGAAAGCCATGATGGTCTGTACCCCCTCCACTGAGCCAGAGGCAGAGTGCTTTTGTGCTGTGTAAAAGCTGAAAGCATTAGGAAACCAGCATGGGACACTAAGAATAACCTTGTTGCCAGTAAATAATATTATAAAGATATTTGTGACACTGTTATTTCCCATTGGTACTGCTTAATAAAATTTGTGTCACAGATTTTGCATACACCCGACTTGCTTGAAAAGGCTGAAAATGAAACAGTCACCACAAGGTTCAGGCAGTATTCTTTGCTGAATATGAATAACTGAAGTACATACAGTACTTGTTTCTAATGCACATCCAATAGTTTGTGCTGTTCTGACATGTCTTAGAGGGAGCAAGGCAGTTCATTAGGGCTGACGTTGGTAGCCAGGCTGCCATACTTCCTTTTTTAGAAGGTAAGAAGATAATTAATAAGTAGATCTGTAAATGGAGGAGTAAGTCTAAAAGTATGGTGAGACAAACTGAATGCATGTACTAAATTCTTTAAGTATAATGATAAAGTCTCTGTATTTTCTTTAACCGGTTTCAATTTCTTGCTTTCAGACTTTTTTGTCATGTAGTATAGAAAGCTGAATCACAGGCATGGGTATGACTGCTATAGATGGTGAATTGAGCTGTTGTCTTCCAGTCTGCCGGAATCAGATTCTTCTAATATGTGAGCTGTATTAATTATTTGATATCCTTCTACATCACTGTTGTAGTATTTGTTACGATAGGAATCCCCATACCTTGGGCAGCCTGACGTCCGGCCAGTGTACCAAAGCCTTAGGTTGTTATAGGGACTTCATACATCACATGTATGCACCCCTCACATGGTGTAGAGGCATGCCTTAGGCTGTAACAGGGACTTCATACATCACACGTATGCTCCCCACACATGGTGTAGAGCATGAAGGTGATGTGAGAATGTACCATCCTCAGAACTACTCTGCCTCCAGTCTGAATGCCATCATTGATCTTCAGTCTGAATACTCGTTTGTCCGCTGGTTACCTGCTGTTTTTCAGATAAGTACCCCATGGGGGGGGGGTTGGTTTTCTTCTTATCTTCATTTATTTTTGTGGTTGTTGGTTTCCAATCACCCAGAAAGGGGAAATGCCAATGTGGGAGAGAGATTAACCATCACGAGCAGTGTTTGTTTTGCTTAGGTGCTTCTCACGAGCATACGTCTTGTCCTGTTTGTTCCAAAGACCTTGCATAGTCATTTATCCTGTTTGGCCATTTACTTGGTGAACCAAAGTCTTAAATTGTTGATTGTGTACCATGAAGGAATAGTCCCGGGCCAAGGGTTAGCGCTCCACAAAGAAGAATGTCAAAAAAAACTCTTGTCAGATTCTCCGGCTGTACTGCCTACACTGAACGTCTCTCTCAAGGCTACTGAAGGCCCAGAGGACAGTCTGTTTTTTCAGTCAAATTTCTTCACCATGACCATTTCAGAGGCCAGCATGGATCCGTTTTCTTGGACTTCCCCAGAGGCTATGCAAACATTTCAGATGGTCAGAGGGAGCTGTGGCTGATTATTTCCAAAGGGGATGGGGGAAATCCACAAATCCTTGTTGGAGAGGAGATTCCCAGTATGCTTCTAGAGTGTCATCAGGGGTTCTAGCCTCCTAAGAGCTTTAGGGATAATGTCCCCTTGTAAAAGGAGGAGAAAACTAAGCATCTCCTGCTCCAAAGAATCCTCAACATGAATGGCACTCGGTGGTCTTCTCCTAAGTGGCCTGGGGAGCAGGTTTCATGTGAGGAGGATATGGATTCCAATGAAGAATCGTTGAACTTTTCTTCCCAGATTCCCTCTCCCTTGGAATATGGTTCTAAAGAGAGAGAGTCTCTTAGTACTGATTCTCCTTTTGTGGAGATTTCTTTTGATGATGCACTTTCATATGATGGAATTTTTTTTAAGTGGGAATGTACCCAGGTCTCAGACAGCCAGCATAGGTATTCTGAACGTCTTCAAATGGAGTCTGCCAAGACCTCTGCTGTCTCTCCTGTACTTGTTGCCTTCTTAGACACTTTTTCTGCAGCTTCTAAGGCTCTTGACTCTCCGCTCCCTTCTGCTAAGAAACCTGATAGGTTTTCTAAGGTGCCTGAGGATTTGAGGATTGCAAATGGCTTTACACATATCCATCTTTTGACCTTTCTGTTATTTCTGGTCCTTCTGATAAGCCATCTAAGCTTTTACCTTTTGCAAAGCTGCTCCCTTCTGACAAGAACAGCAGCACTCTGGAGAGGTTGGGTAAGAAAGTTTGTACTGCAGCTACCCTGGCTTCTGTAGGGCTGTGAATTACCAAACACAGATGACTGGATGTGTTTTGGCTCTTCTCTGTCAGGTTATTTTATGTCTTCCTGACTCTGAGGGGAGGTCTTCTGCTCTTTCTTTACTAGGGTCATCTTCTCAAGTAGGATGGCATTCTATTAAATGCAACTGTGATGCAGCTGATGCCTCGTCTAGAGGTGCTGCTTTTGTGGTTAGGTGTTGAGGTATTCATGCCTTCACCTTCAGCCTTTGCCTGATGACATTAAGGCTAAGCTGATGGATGCTTCCCTATATAATAAACATCACTTTGGTATTGGTGCTGCTGACCTTTGTATGTCCCGTCAGGAAAAGGGTAAGGCTTTGCAAGAATTGAAATATATTTTTGTTTTACTCTACTAAACCAGCTTTTGGCCACAGTCTTTGTACCCTTCCTACTGTAAGGAGTACTGCAACAGTTATATAGAAGGACATAGTACAGTTGTGTAAAATCTTATAACAGTAAATATCCTTCATTTCACTGTTGCAGTATTCGCTTCCTCCCTTCCTCACTGTTGTTCCTCCTTGGACTTTTCTGTTATGAGGAAGGTCCACCCATACATCACCGTTATGTCCTACGCCACGCACGGGGAGCATACGTGTGACATATGACATGCCTGTTATAACCTAAGACTTTGGTATACTGGCCAGACGTCAGGCTGCCCTAGGCAAGGGATCCCTTCTGTAAGGGATACTGCAACAGTGAAGAGAAGGACATCTACTGTTATGGTGAGATACTGTACTTTCTGCACCTTGTCACATCAAACCATCTCTCCAAAATCACAGTGGTTGTGTCTTATTAATTCAGATCTTATGTATTGATTGCTTTGGTGTAAGCATGTGGACCTCACTGGTTACTAGCATAATGTTTCCCCTGGTGAACATGAAACCTCTGTTTTGCTTCCATTTTACATATCTTGAGCTTCTTCACCCAGTCCTATCACAGTTTAAATCCTGACTTTGTAGTCCAAGATTTATAGTTTTAAGTGGGTATAACCTTACCTATATTGGTTTTCTAACTACTCATTTCTCACTTACTTTTGTGTATGTCAGCTTATTCATTCCTGTACCATGCCAGATCCTATGTCCTTGAATGACTCATTCAGTCAGTTACTTGCAATTAATTTCATTCATAGGTCTGTCTGTATTTTTGGGTGCTTTGGTGACCACTATACATTGTCTTCTGTCTGTAGCTGTCATCACCCTAAATTACCACTTGTCTGTATTATGAATCATCATATCTCTCAATCTAAGCAAACTGCTATGTCATAATCCTTTTATTACATCTTTTAACTGGTTTGTACTTCATGTTTTTAGTACATTCATGATTCCATATCCCCAGACTCTAGAATCATTGAAAAAGTACTGATTCCCATGCCACGTAAAAAGGATTCAGAATACTCAGTGTGTTTTATTGATAGTAAAGTAGCTGAGTGAAACTATATCAAGACCCAGTAAAACATTTCCTGGTGTAACCCAGAACGTTTTTGACCCAAGTTAAATAACTAGCCAGTTCAGTGGCATAGATGAATAAAGCCCTGACTATGGCCCAGGCAGCTTGAATTTGATTAGTGGTTCAGACTCTTGACTAAGCTGTGCTTGTGGTATGGAGGAAGGCAGGGCAGAGAAGGATCTATACAGCCACAATCCCTTGGAGGGAGGGGTGGTGTTGAGATGTACTTCGTGGGGGCAGGATCTCTGGTCAGCAAACCATTGCCTGGTGGTAACTTTTCATTAGTATGTACAGGATCTTGCAGTCACAGGGAGAAGATATTGTGGGTCTCCAGGGTGATCTGGTAACTCATCTCCCTACCTAGGGTTGTGTGGTTAAGCCATATAAAAATTCCCTCATTACCAAGATATGCAGGCAGAGGCATGAGCGATCCTTATGGCTGCCTTTATGATGGCCTTTCTGGACAGCACTGATCCCCATAATGTTTTGGAGTAAATTTCCTTTTATGGAGGACCAAATGAGCAGAATCTGATTGGGGGATTGGAAATTGGGCAGGCACGGGCACAAGCAGTAACTGTAAAAAAAAAAAAAAAAAAACAGTAAACTTAGTTTACTGAACAAGCCTGAACTATCATCATTATCCCTAATAAGTCATCCCCCTATGTAGACTGTGTCAGCTACATTTGCTCTTTCATCCTCAAGGTATGCTCATCCATCATTCATCTGCCACTGTTACTGCTTAAACTATTTTTTTCACTCATCCACTTTAAACTACTATCACAACAGTTTTAACTCTTTAATTGTAACTTTCTCTCTTACATCTGTCTCAGCTAAATATATTAAATCTCTACTCTCTAAACTCAAACCCTGCTCCCCCT
This sequence comes from Protopterus annectens, assembly GCF_019279795.1. Taxonomy (NCBI): domain Eukaryota; kingdom Metazoa; phylum Chordata; order Ceratodontiformes; family Protopteridae; genus Protopterus; species Protopterus annectens. The sequence continues at coordinate 1,818,461,152 of NC_056728.1, forward strand.
CAGCTGATAACCTACCCTCTTACTTCCTACATATAGCTGCTGAACCCCTAGCCTATCCAGTATCCATCCTGATCAGCCGATCTATCTGTGAATCATACGTTCCATCAATATGGAAAACTTTCTACACATTACCCATGCATAAAAGAGGTAGTTGTTCTGATATGTCAAACTTCAGGCCAATTGCTATACTGTCTCTGCTCTCCAAGATTCTTGAAATGCATTCACAAGCAGATAATGCAATATCTTCTCCAACAGAACCTTCTAACACACACACAACATGGATTTCATCCCAAACACAGCACTACAACTGCACTAATATCCTTCATTAATACTGTATCACTGGCTCGTGACAATAATAAAACTAGTCTCATGTCTGTTCCTCGACCTGTCCAAAGCCTTTGACACCATCTCCCATCCACTCCTCCTAGACAAACTGTCTCACCTAAGATTCTCTCCTCCTACCATGTCCTGGTTTTCCAGCTATCTCTCTAAGCGTCAACAAGCAGTTAAATGGCACTCTGCTATCCCCCCCCCCAAGCATCCCAATGGGTGTCCCCCAAGGATCCATACTGGGGCCACTGCTCTTCAATATTTTCACCAACCTACTTTACACTTCTTGTCCCAACTCCACACTTGTACAATATGCTGATGTTTCTACACTCATCACTGTTGCTGATAATCCATCTGACCTCCACTCTACTACCCAAGCATCATTCAACACCATAGAGACATGGCTTTGTGACAACAAATTAATTCTCAACCCTAAGAAAACTAGGCTCCTACTCTTCCTCCCAAAAAACCTCATCAATCTCAAAACAACATTTTCCATCCTATCTAGCAGTAACACTATCATTACCTCTGACCCTAGCACTAAAATGCTAGGAGTCATAATAGATGATCAGCTTAAATTTGATCTTTAAATCGCCACCTCAATCAAAAAGACTCACCAGAAACTCGGATTCCTTTACCGAAACAAAAGACATTTAACCAACTCAGCCAGAATAACTCTCTGCCATGCATTTCTTCTTTTCACCCTCCTTTATAGCTCTCAATTATACATAAATCTTAACACTCATTAACCAGACTTGAAACTATGTATAATAAAGTTGCCAGATTTGCTGCAAACAAAACGTACAAATCACACCATTGCACAGCTGCAGTGGCTTGAATTCCCTCATTTGCTGCTACTACATAATTATCCACTCCGTCCTCTATCTACCATCTTTCTGCCCTAGCCTTCAATCAGTTATAACTAAATATTCCCCAACCAGGACATTACAAAGCTCAGACCAAGACTTCCTACAGATCTATAAACCCAAAACCAAATCAGGGTGTTTACTTTATAACTGTAACACTGCTACAGCTTGGAACCAACTACCCCTAGAAATTAGGTCCCTTAACCAAACAAAACATTTCAAACTAGCCACTCGGGAATATCCAATAAATAAATGGTCCTGCCATTGTAGTCATCCTCTCTGAAACTACCTAACCCTAGCTTGTCTCTCATCCCTCCTTTTTCTTCCGCTGTCTGTCTTAATATCTATCTACCTGTCTCATTGCTTAACCTCTACATTACCTTACTATTCCATCTGTACCTATACTGTATATAACTGCTTAGAAATAATGAACACTGTTTTTCCGTACACTGACATTGTACCTAAGTTTTTGTTACAAAAATTCTGACATTATACTCTACTGCTGTTCTGTATGATTTGTTGTAAATGCTTTTTGCAGTTTGATCTCTAACATTTGTACCCAACTGTTTTCTGTAAAATTGTATTGCAAAATGTTATTTCTCTAATTGTTTTAGCTGCCAGTGCAATTTTCTTGCTGACTTTATGTAAAATGTTAATACTGATTGCGAAGCTTTTCTCCTTGGGTCTCCACTGTAAATGAGCTAATGCTCAGCTGGACTAACCCGGTTAAATGTAAAATAAATAAAAAAATAATAATAAATTAATTCCACTTTCACTTCATTAAAACTAATACATAAGCTACCAGCTGTTCTTGATTTTCATCCTTCCATTCTTAAAATGGTTTGTAAATTCATTACCAAATCTCTCACCTCCTTTAACGTTTCTGTCTTACCACTGTATTGTACCCCTACCATGGAGGCCTACTTAGGCCTTCCTTCTCCCCTGGTGTACAGGTCATAAATTATCCTGCAGCTTGTGGCCAGTCTTACCTTTCTTACGCAAGCTAAAATTCTAGAGTAACTGTCTTACAAGGCATATCCTTGAATATGTTATCAAAAATGGAATCCTTTCACAACCCAACGTACCTTCCCTTCTGTTGCATATCTTGTGTACAGCTTCATGAGCAAGGGTCTCTGTGTTGGAGCCCTTTTTTCCTTACTTCTGAAAAGCAGTTTTACTCTGTTACTATGCTGTATTTCTACACCACTTGGGCTGTAGGCATCAGCACAGGTCTATAGATGCGGTTCTATTATTTCTCAGTCAAACATAAATGTCAAATTATATGCAATCTTGTTTTTCTGAACCTGTATTTTAGGAGGATGTTTGTGTAACAGTGGGTCATTACAGGTCAGCCTGCACACCTTCTTTTTATACCTTTGCAGCAAGCAGATTTTTCTCAGTAGCTGCTTTTACCTGGGAAGACCAGAGTAGGCCCTTGTGCCTTTATAGGCACTGAATTTGTTGAGATGTGGCATCCTTTTATATCTTGTGTTAGTATTTCTGTTTCCATAAGTAGTTCTTGCTGTTCCTGAGTGTTTGCCTTTAACTCATGCTGGAGAAAAGTTGTCTGCAGGTGCCACTAGCAAATAATTGTTTTACTCACATTAGATCATTTCTGTTTATAGCTGGATGTTTTAACTGTATGTTAATGAACTAATCAAATCAAAATATGTTACGTGTACCTCTGTTAGGCAAATTGCACCCTCAATGCTTGCTTGTTTGGACCAAGAGAGCAATGTAGAAGAATGTGAAAATTAACTTTGTGGCCTTTGTGAAATTAGTATAAGGAGAGTTAAGGTTTTAAATTCGTACTTGGCAAAAAAAGGTTAAAGATCTTAAAGAAGAAATCCAAAAAATAAATATTTCTTCAAACAAATAGAACCAGCAGAATTGGAGAAGATGAAGGTTACACAGAACATGGATGAATCTGTCCACACGAAAAAGGAATACAAGCTCTCAGACTTTAACTTACAACGTTTTACTAGTGCTGATGCTTGGCAAGTCCCAAACACAGGGAATTAAAGTTAACTACCACGCAAGTGATGCCACAAAAGTGCACCATGAAACAGGTGTGCCTATATCTTTTCCTACCTCTAAGTTTCCAAGATTCAAACTGGAAAAAGATGCAATTGACCTAGATTGCTCAGTTATGAAATGCTTTTTGCTACAGCATCAGCAAAGGCTACCAAAGTACCATCATCTATGGTCATTTCTTCTGTGTTGACACCTGTTTCCGACTGCTAAATTTTACCCAAAGAAATATTATGGTCATCATAATAACCACAGCCCATCTTATCATTTAAAGGTCAGTGTGCATCCAGATTCTGGCTTGCTGAGCAAGAACTTTTTAGTTGATACCTTTGAAGGTTCATGGTACAAAGAGAAAGAGGAGCTACCCTCTCTCTTCAGAAGTAGATGAACTTTTATTTCAGTACAGCAACACTCCTGTCGTTATATTAATTCATATTATGTGAATGCTTCATCCAAGTGGAGTTATGGTTTCAGTGGAAACTTTAACAGTATGGAATACTTGTTTGACTAGCCTACAATTGATATTTTTTTCACCAAACAGAAGGTGTATGCAAATGCTTAAATTACCTGAGTCCAGGGGTGGAATTCTTCCTATATTTGAAACCGTTGAGAACTTGGTGACAATCATTTAAGCCCAGACAAAGATAAGTCTGTAAGTCTGTGATATAAATATTTTATGATACGTTAAATGTGTATTTTAATACCAAACTTAAGCCATCTAACTTAGTACTGTATTAAGCTTCCTCAATTACACTTCTGTGCCTGTTGGGACATTCCATTTAAAAAAAAGTAAAGTTGCTTGATGAGTATGTGATAAAGCATACACTTCGGTACTCTGGCTGTAAGAGCTATTAATTATCATGGCTAGTTGCCTTGGAAACACCTTGCTGGATTGCCAAGTTCTAAATAAAAATATCAGTTAAAGCATTTAACAAAGTTGTTATTGGTGACATGCATGAATTACCTCTGAGAGGTTTCCAGGGAACATCCTGGCTCAGATTCTGGATATGCCTATCTGCTGTTTGGTCATTCAGCTGCAGATTTACTTACAGGTTTACAAGAGAAGATGCATGCAGAAGTTATAGGAAAAGAAAGGAGAAGTGTGAGAAAGAGGCAAAGGGAAAAGGGGAAATAGACTGAATATCAGGAGCCACAAGTAGTAGTAAAAGGCTTTCAGGGGGTCCCAGAGATAGCAGCAGTAGACAATATGCATCATTACCTTCAGATTCTAAGGTATGCATACAGTCTGTTCCCTGAAAAGTAGTATATGCTGGCCATACGGACTATCCAAAAATTATTTATCTAATCCAAACTAGGCAATATGTGCCCACCACATTATGCATCATAGAAGCAGTTTAATACTCCAAACTGAAGTGTGCTATTTTTATTGCTGCTTGAATATATGGCACCATAATTGGGGATGACAGCTCACGTCAGAGTATAATGCTGTGTTTTCAACTGCTTTCTGCTCGAATATTTCTCTTGCTGCACAGAAAAAAAAAATCAGAGTATACTCTCCTTATAGCAAACATGCTACGCATATTGCTAGTGCTATGTCCAGTTGTGTTAGCATTATGATAGCAGACCTCTCATCAGTTTTCCACTCTAACACATTTGGCAGTAGTGTGGTGGACATACTCACATAAGAGTTGATCATAAAAATCTTTAGCTGTTTAGGCATACATGTGCACTATTCCTTATTTCTATTGTATGTAAATGTGGTGGATCTCACTGGAAGTTTCCTGTTGGCTGGAATGGTGCAGTATCACTGTTGTGGGCTGGGACAACTGTGGGTGTGCTAGCAGTTTTGCCTACAGTATAGAGGACACTATAAATGCCAGGATTTTCCTTGCTGTACAGAAGTGTCTTTTTTACCACTTTTATTGTTAATGTATGTATTGATGATGTCGCTCTGCTCTGTGAACTGAGCAGTTACTCGACAGAGGAGGAGGAGGACAGATCCAGTCAGCTAAACTACAGTAGCTGTCAGCGTGCAGTTCTGGTGTCATAAGTTATATACCCAATACCAGTCCATGTGGGGTTGTACTGTTTCTGAATTATGAGCAGTCATGGGGATGGGTCATTTTACATGTGTTCCATGTATGGAATACTTTGGTTACACAGTGGGTTAAAACAACCTCCTGACACTCGTCTCATTGTATAGTAGTGTTTATGAATTGCAGTGGGATTGGTATACATGGCCCTCTATTGAAATGTCTGCACTGATACTGCTGAGTGCTGACATGACGAAAAAAAAAAAGAAAATATGAAAATACAGGAGAAGAGCAGTTGCCCCTCTTTCCCTGTCCTAGCTAATCTACAGTGGTAGTTGTTTTCACAAAAAAGTGAGTAGTCAAACATCAAAATTCATAGCACTTTAAAGTGAGAAGAGTTTATATATTATAAAAGTATGAATGCATGTAGTATGACTCAGCAAGTGCCTTACAGAAGATATTGATATAGGGACCATAAGATGCCTAACCATATACACCTTTACCATGGCCAGCCTTAGGCATAGGCGAACTAGGCAACCGCCTAGGGCGCCTTACAGGCCGGCCTCATAGGGGGCGCAAAACTGCAAAACAAACCAAAGTTAAAAAGATAAACTTTCTTCACTTTTTAACTTTGCGCCCGATGCCCGTTTGTACACAGTAACATTGCACCCTCCCCCCACGACTGACGACACGAGCACACAGCATAGAACGCCCCCCTCCCTACGTTGTTCTTCCATTCCCTCCCCCCTGCGTGATGTATGGTGAGTCATCTTTTTTTTTTTTTTTAAACCAGCTGCCTAAATCACGAAAGTTGCAGCTGAATTTCTTCTGCTTTGTCTTTCTTTAGTTAGAATAAGGCTGTACAACTTGCCGTTTTTTTTGCTTTCCCGGCTGTATATAGAAACACATGCACGTGGTCTTGTTCGGTTGGTAATGGCAACAGATTACGTTTTATTGCTACAAATGATAGGTGTATGTGTTTGTGTGTACGTAACTGTTCGATCATTATCTACCTAACCCTCGTTTTACACTCGCTAAGTTGTTTTATTTATTTTTTTATGTAAAACTCAATAAACAGTTTAACGAGTGTAACAGAAGGGCTAGTTAGATCATGATTGTACAGTTATGCACACAAAACATGTTGCGGTCGATAATTGTGTAACGTAAGGTAAAAAACTGCCCTGAAATAACTGTAGCCTCCTTGAGATATTTTGCTTGTTATGCTGTTTTCTCTTGCCTCCTCCTCCTCCGTTTTACAACTAGCCTCTCAGTAAGTTGCTTTTCTGTTATGCACATTAAGGTAAACGCAAGAGAGATTTTTGTGTGTAATGCTTCTGCTGCTTCCTCTCCATTAAGTAGAGATTTTATGTGCAATGCTTCCTCTCCATTAAGGATATTTTGTGTAATGCTTCTGCTTTCTCAACGTTAAGGAGGGATTTTATGTGCAATGCTTCTGCTGGTCACTCACCATTAAGGAGAGATTTGTGTGTTTGTGTGTGTGTGTGTCTGTCTGTGTGTGTGTCTGTCTGTATGTGTGTCTGTCTGCCTGTCTGTGTGTGTGTGTCTGTAAAATGTCCCGGTTACGTATAACAGGTAATTAGACCTAACCCAGGCTCAAACCCTATACCTTGCGTACAGGAGCCTGCATTCTCTACTCACATCTACACTTGTCATATTCAGGAAGTTCAGTCCATAGCTCTCAACTGTGTACATATTCACAGAACATTATACTTGTCTTATACTTTTTGTCTGTTCCTCTTAAATTTTGTGGTTTTCTGGCAAATCAGTGAGGATGGAATTCACTAAATCATGATAGCCCTTTAAGTTTTAGTCTTCCTCTCATTTTTGGAAACACATGGTTACACAACATAATTTTAGCAATGTTCTAAGATTATACAAGCAATATTTAAAACGTGCCCCTGGTTTTGGGCCCCCCCCCCAATTTATGGCTTGCTCCAGATATCTTCTGCTGTAAAATTGAGAGATCTAGTTTTGTCAAGTGGATGGTGCATTGGTAGTGTTATTACCACACAGCAAGAGGTTCTCTGGTTTGATTCTTGGCTGGTGTGCCTTCTGTGTGTAGTCTGTATGTCCTCCCTGTGTTTGTGTGGGTTTCTGTGGCTGCTCTGGTTTCCTTCCTCCCCTGTTACAATGACATGTGTCTGGAGCATTTCTCCCTGGGCCTTTGCTGAAAATTGGCTTTGTTGCAAGTTGAACTTTCCTGGTAAACAAATGTTAAAGTTTGCTGAGAGCTTCAGGAGAAGAGAAGTTTAGTGATGCTTATTCTGCGTCTGTTTGCATTGTTAGTACCGCAACAGGTAGTAGCCTTACTTTTGAGGCAGAAGGCTCTGGGTTCTACTCCCACATTATGCCGATGGATCACTGATACTGCACTGTGTTGTACTTTAAAGGGAGTGGATGCTGCAGTCCTGTGAATGTCCTCCTTTGGAGCAATTACCTAGTAACTATGAACCATTTATCATGTTGCCATCCATTCCCTATTGCAAAAATTACTAGCTTATCATTCTTTAATTTAACATAGACCATTTATTCTTCAAGGGCAACAGCCACTTTACTTGTAGATGAAACAATGAAATATAGAGTGGTTTCTTAGCAACGACCTCTTCATTAGTGATAGATCCCTTTAATGTGGAATTATTTAGATTACTTACTTGTGCAGAGAGTTTGCATGTTTACTGATATTGGTGAATTGTAATGCCATAAGTTTGAGTGGCCTTTTATGGTTGAAATTTTCTGAAATGGGTAGTGTCATTGGTTCATACATTTTGTTTCATTGCTTACTAGAAGACTGTTCAAAACTACAAATTTAAAACACAATCTAACAACTGGTGCTGTATTATACAAGGAATATAATTTAATACAATCAGGAAGGTGAATCAAAGAATGTATACACATATGCATGGCCCTAAAAATGTTCAACACCAGCCCAGAGAAAAGTGTGAAAGGCTCAATCATTGGCAATGTTTAAGCTTTACTCTTGTTACCAAAGCAATGGGTGAAGGTAAAACAGCTACATTACCTTGACCTGGCCAAGTCTTTTGGCAAAATCCCCTACTCAGGTGTAGTACAACAAATGATTAATGTAGGTTCAAACACTTGCATCACTAGCTGGATTGGCAACTTGAGCACAGGATGCAGGGGATCAAAACAGGGGAAGAAACCAGTCACCAATGGAGTCCCCTAGGGTTCGGTACAGATCCTTTTTCCGTTTGGCATATACATCTCAAAAGTAAAAGGAAATACCAAGTGGCCTTGGCCAGTTAATTTGGAGATGACTGCGAGCTAGGAGCAGTTACTGAATCCCCAAATGACTTAACCATTATGCAGGAAGGTTTGTCCCAAGCAATTGATTCATTAATTTCTGGAAAATTTTCCAGGAATTAATGAATCAATTTCTATATCAAGTATATTAAAATTGAAACATATATTAGGTTTATATCTACTATTTATTCTTTTCAAGCGTATACGTTATTGTATAAATGCAAGTTGATTGTGGCATTTTACATTTTTATTGTTTGTATTAGGTTAATATTGATTTTAGTGACTAAATGGATGAGGTTTCTTTAAGATTTAAGTATGTACTAATAGGGGTTTATTATAAAAGGCTCGGTTATACGTAGAAAATGTTTTGATTTTTTAATATTGTTCTGAGGAAATCCCTTATCTGTACAGGGAAGAAAGCACTTAACTTTGTTTTAAACTTACACATTCAGCTGTTTAGGCTCCTGGCTATCCATTTTCTTTGAGTTATTGTCCCAAGCAATAACTGGCGTCAAAATCATGATAATGCCCTTGGAGAAGTGGGAGAACTGACTACACTGTTTAGCATATTGGAACTTGTGGGTACAGTGACCTAACTTTTGACCAACGTGCCCAGAGTCATAAGAAAGCTTTTCTATATTGCACACCTTATAAACAAATTGATTGCGACTAGATCTAGAGATGTTGTCTCACTTTACAAAGCTTCTGGTTTGATTTCCATTCCTGCTTAACACTGATGCTTCTGCTAGTAAACAGGGAAGTTGTCTTAGACTTATTATCCTCATGTTTTAAAACTTTCACTTTATTCTATCTTGTGAGGTCAGCACAGATGTATGCAATCCTATATATGGATCTTTACATGTAATTCATTTTGAAGCCCATACCTCCTTCAGAATGGGGAATACATAATCTTGTTATACACTGATTAGTGTCTCTGCCTCCTTACCCCCGTGCCTGTACTGTGACAGCATTATTTACATTTGGAACTATTTAAACCAGTAAGTATTGCACAGTCAATATTTACGGCTCACTCTAGGCTTATTTTATTGTGAAATTGAAGTTTTCTGCATGATTCGCAATACAATAGTAAATACATTTTTATAGCAATAAGAACAGAAGGAATCACCACAGGAAAAACTCCGTCTTCTGGTCAAAACATCTTTATTGGAAATAAGGAATGAGCGCTTTCACGTAGGTTGACTACGCTTCATCAGATACAATTAACAGTAAAAGATACACATCTATTTATATAAAATTTTGGTGGGCAAATGTAACAATAATAGAAGCAATAAATCAATCAACACACCAGTTGAGCAATCAAGCTCTTAAAGTAACTACATTCTAGCAATGCAAAGTTCGGAACCTAGTAAAGGTTCACCGGACATATCACATGTCCAATGTATTATGTATTCCTAGTCATATTTCTTAGAAAGATCAAGTTTCAAGTTTAATAGAGAAATATACATATGTAACTACATTACTTTGATGAATATCAGTAAACTTCTATTAACAAAAAGGTTGCTGACAAGTAAATGATGCGTTTCAGTTTGTCAGCTCGAAACGCAATTTTGCTGCTTAGTGTGTTACTAATCCAATCGCCATCTACTGCAATTGTTTATTATATTTAAAATAAAGCGTTTCTGTTTAGTTCATCATGATTTCTAGATCATTATATGAAAGCTGAATTAAGAAAATATAAAATATTTTATTTTATTAAATAACTGAGTTTTAAAAATTATATTAATTCAAGTTAAATAAAATTGAAAGATGATTTAAAAAACAATTAAGAATATATGGAAGCTTTCCATAGCATAGTTCTGATTACTTATTTGCGGTGCACAATAGCAAAACATCGTGCGCAACTAAAATGACAATATATCGTGCGCTACTGTTTGTTGCAAGAATAAATATAAATAAAAACAGTTTAAAAGACAAAGAAATATATATAAAGCATTCCATGACATAATTCTAACTACTTAATTATAGTGCACAAGCAATACATCATGCGCAACTAAAATCACAATATACCGTGCGCTAGAGTTTGATAAAACAAGTTTAAACAAATCCAATGTGCAAAACTAGTAAGAGATATCTAATGTATAAGTATTAGAATAACAGAATGGGCTACCATGAAAAAACAATTGAAGGGGTCACTGTGGGAGTGAAAAACACATTTTTACAGCAAAAAGCAGCAAATGATGGTAGAGACAAATAGGAATTAATTAGTGTCTCTGCCTTCTTACCCCCGTGCCTGTACTGTGACAGCATTATTTACATTTGGAACTATTTAAACCAATAAGTATTGCACAGTCAATATTTACGGCTCACTCTAGGCTTATTTTATTGTGAAATTGAAGTTTTCTGCATGATTCGCAATACAATAGTAAATACATTTTTATATGAAGACAAAAATACCGGACCAAATTATAGTTTTGACTGTGTCAGTACATGGCAACTGTCTTTAAGAATTCTAGTCCTTGTGGAGATTGGACTGTCTGCCCCAAAGATTACTGGTTCATTTATTAATGCAGTTTATTATATGGAGTGCAGTTTGGAGACTTATTAGTTGAATTTGAAGGAAGGTAATATTGATAAGTGTTCTATACATTGACTAAATGTAAGAGTTGATGGTACAGTGACAAAAATAGTAGCAAGAAAGGGAAGTTGATGGCATTATTAATCTGTAGGACCTGATAAGTTAACTTTATATAGTGCATCAAATTAGTCTTTGATGGGTGAGGCTATTATTGCTTATGCAAAGCAGTGCATATGTTACATGAATAAAAGGTGAAAGTTGTATTTCTTTGGTTCTGTTCACAGGCTTGTATACAAGTATTGTTCTCTCGCGCATGCAATATGAAAGAGGCACTCACACCGAGAATTTACACACTATAGCAACTTTGATACATTTATTTCATTAACTTATTCTATATTGTGGTTTATGTGCACAGTCTGTACAAGGATTGTAATTGGAAGAAAATTATCCAGTGAATGCTAACGTACAGTTGAACAAAATGTTGCTGTCAGTCATAAAGTTTATGATTATATGAGAAAGCACTTTGGTTTAACATCATGTCTTATTATTTAGAACAATGCATGTTAATAGAAATCATGTTTTATTTTTGCTGACATTGCTTTGAGTATGATTTAAGTCCTATACTTCTGTAGTAGCTGCTTTGATACAAGCAGTTGTTAATTATATGACTTCTAAGCTGTCTGACCATTATTCCCTTCTCTAAGGTATAGGGCACATTGTCTGCTTGCTTTGTCTGATGCATCTCATGAGTTGATTTTTATTTCTGCTTCATGACTGCAGTATTGCTTTGCATTTACTGAGAATGGTGAGCACCTTAATGTACTTGCTATATACTCAGCGATATTTTTATCCTCAGTAACCTGTTCGCTCCTTTTATACTAAAATGTTGGTGCCAAAATAACTTCTAGCCTGTGTTAGTCTAAAAAAACAAGCTGGTGTTACCTTTGTAATAACAGGACATTGTACGAAAATTGGACCTAGATGGGCATGCCCTTGCTTATAGGTTGAGCAAAATGGAATAATTTCCTTACTATCTTAGACACATGTTGGTCAAAATCAGGTTACCATCTACATGCATACCCAAATCCCGACTTGTTCTCCCATTAGGGGTATGCCATCAATGAGGTCATGTCCTAGGGTGAGTGACTTCCCAAAGGGAACTATTATACATTTTGTGGCACTGAGCTTTAAACCATGGCTTTAGCACCTGTCATTTGGCTGTGTGAATGCTACGCTAGCAACAGATCAAGCAGGTTTGTTAGGGAGGATTCAGCCTTCAATTGTAGTCAACTACACTACAAGGTGTCTGTTACAGTATGACTGGTTTTTCATGCATTTAAACATTGAAAGAACTGGAGTGGGTTTTGTGGGAGTGACCCATCTGTGGACATGGCTCAAATAGGGGTGTTCCTTGAGTTTGATGTGGGTGGGGCTTAATGGGCACCAGAGCAGTACTTCGCCTAAGGTGCCGTTTCAGCTAAGGCTGGCCCTAACGGGGGAGGGTTAAATAAAGAAAGGGTTTGACTGCACAGGGTCTGATTTGATAAAGCCTTTGACGGACAGATCTGCAAAATAGCTCTCATTCAAGGAGGATGAAATTTTGATGTGTTTTCTTCCCTTGTAATGAAATATTCAAAGTGCTGTGCCTGCATAAAGTAGATCGGAGTCTGATCTTGCATCAGTGCTGTCTGTGTAGTTAGTTATCTAGCTGCGTGTTTATTGTGTGTGTGAATTGTACTGTATAACAAAGGTGGAATTGGTCTGCGTTGTCATTAGTGCTAAATATTAAAACTACACTACACAGGACAGGTTATGCATTTTAGTAACTCAGCTTTGCAGACCTTGGAGCCCAACCCTGGAGCAGGAACACATTCTGGCTACTTGCTCTGTAGTTTATTAGGGACAGTAGATGGGGTCTGCCCAACCAGAGATTCTGTTTGCATGCTGTTAATCCCTACCTCCCTGGTTTCTCAGCATTTCTACAGATCACTTGAAACCCAGAATGTGTGAACAATGCTAACTGGTGCATTCTGTTTTGCTGTGCAAACTCCATTTTTAAGAAATGGCTGTGATGACTCTAAGACTTGTACTTGCAGTTTGCACTAAGTTGGGGCCATATTTTGGTTGTCTGGTCTTCAGTTTGCATTTAAAAGTTGGTATGAGGGCATGATAAAATGAAGTATTTAGGAGGATGAATTAAATGGATTCATTTGTGGCGGCTAAGGATATGTGTGAAGAGACTAAACAAAAGATAATACAAAAACTGAGAAACTGGAAACTATTGCCTGTAGGTATGTATAGCAAGATACAAGCTGTAAAAATGTTTTTAGTCCCTTTAGTTTTATACACAGGTCAAACATGTTTTTATCAATCAGAGAAGATGTGGACAGCAATTAGTGAAGAGTTGAAGTATTTTATTTTATTTGGGAAGGGAAGAGGGCAAGAGTCCAGTAGGAGGGTCTATAGTACGAGAACGAAAACTGCATTGCGCAAATACCTGTTGACCGACACTGAAAGAGCGAATGTCTGAAATATCAAAACTCAAAAATGACAAAACTAGCAAACAAAAACTGTTACTGTTTTTTGTAGGGGGCAAGCCTCCCTGCACCCCCCACACCCCCGCTACTTAAATATACCAACTCAGAGATCGCAATCCATTGAAGTAAAGGAAAGAATTCCCTACTGCAATCTCCATTCATTCTTTTGATATTTGAGATATTCGCTCTTTCCATGTCGCTCAGCAGGTGTTCGCGCAGTGCAGTTTTCATTCTCCTAATATAGACCCAAGTAGGATAATTGATCCTTCCAACAGAACAAGGAGGTTTAGGATTACTTGATTTGAAGGGATATTTTAGAGCTATACAGTTAAGGCTCTTAACAATACAAGCAGAAAACTGCAGTTAAAAGTGGAAAGGGATGATGATGAAGCGGGGGATAATTCAAGAAATAAATAAAGAATGGGTTTTGGACACAGGTCCTTAAGGGGAATAGCAATAGTCATGCAGAATATTATATACATAAAGTAGCAGAAAGTATACTAAGAACTAAGCTAATTGTGGACCTATGTAAATAGTTATCTGCTTTATAATTGATTTATTTATTGTTTTAAAACCAAATAAAAATTAACAAAAAAGAAATAAGCTAACACTGGAATGGGGAAAGGAGATTTTGTTGATAGGGTTGTCTGCAATTAGGGATACAAGAGAATAGACAAGAGGGGACTGGAATTTACTGGAATAAGCTGGCAAAAGAACCAAGGTATTGGGAACAAATATTTAGAGAAGTAAAGGTAATACAATAGGAAGAGATTAAGTAGATACTTGAATTGAAGGTTAGTGATTGCCTTTAGTATCAGGGGCTGATTTCATTGTATAGACAAAGAGAACAGGATAGGGGAATCCTAAATGAAAGACCTGAGTTTTTAATTAAATCTGGAACAGAAGCTGTAATTTGTAGGGCATATAAAATATTGACTGGTAACTATAGGAATCCATCAGAACAGGTCAGAAAAGATTGGAAAGAGAGATTAGAATTCACAAAGAAACAATGGGAAGACGCATGCATGGCTCCCAAATATGCAAAGTGCAGAAGATTTAGGATTTTTCCCTGGAAGTGTTTGCATAGATACTTTTATACCGCAAGCAGACTCCAAGCCATTTTTGCTCAGGTAGATGGCAAATGTCAGAGGTATGATGGAGAAAAAGGTAATTGGAAACGTATGTTTTGGGAGTGTAATAAGTTGGCAGACTTAAATTCCCTACAGACTACTCGTCGGGAATACTAGGCAAGAAAATGAGTGTAACTAAGGAAATTTTTTTTTTGAGCTGGTATATAGGATGTGAATTGCCTAGAACATAGTAAGACCTTGTTAAGTATAATTCTGGTGCCTGCCAAAAAAGCAACTACTAGAAAAACAGAAATCAAAGTCTAAACCTACTATACTTACAGTACTGAATATTTCAACAGAGATTAAAGAACAGGAGGTGGGATCTTCAGAAAAGGATAATAGTAAATGACGTAGAAAAAATGGAAATTATTGGAACAATACATGCAGAAAAATGTTTTGGGGGGGGTGAAGTTTAAGAGAAGCATGAATTGAATAATTTATGTAACTTTGCGTATATTATTGGATCTATAACAATATATGTGATGTATAATGTTTGTAAATGTGAACCTGTTGATATGGTTTGATTATTTAATGTAAGTTTGACCATGTCACAAGTAATAATTCAACAAAGTTATTTAAAAAAGTGGAGGGAGTAACTCATGGATTGAGTGTGGTAGTGTGAGATTCAGAATGCTTCTTGATGGTAACATCCATTCCCGGGGAAGGTAATTTGCTGGCTGATGGGTTCAACTATTGCCTCCTTATTTCCCATGAACAGTTGTTCAGTCTGTCAATGACAAGAAGAATGTTTAGCCATTGTGGCTTCCTGATGCATGACCTCTTTTGATGCCATGTGTTCTAAATTCTTCTCCTTGATACCTCCAATAAGAGAGTGGCAAGGGATGTTGTAGCCCACCTTTGGCTGGCTGACTTTTTTCTTTTTTTCTTTCCTACAGTGATGAGGTTCATGCAGGAAGTCAGACTGCACAACACCAAAGTTTTTTGAGTGCACCTTATTGCCAAAAGCACATTTGTTTCTCCCTCCTTCAAAAGTATTGCCTTTGGGTTCCTAGCAAGGCTGCTTCCTGTCAAGATGCTGCTGACTCGCACTCCACGGGAAACTCACCCAGATCTGGCATGCCATCAAGTTTGGCCACATGATTGTTCTAATTCCATTGACAGCTAAGTCTTAGGGTAATGTCTGTTATTTTTCTAGAAACAACTTCTCAGAAAATATACAGTAAAAAGTGGACAAGCTTTTTTTTTTTTTAATCTGGACTGCCAAGAACGAATTACTGTCTTATTCCCTGTTCCCTGCATGCCTTATACTTTCTGAGGTTTTAGAATCAGCTTTCAGCCATTTCACTGTAAAAGTGCATTTAGCAACCATTTCTGACTTTCATGCAAGTTAAGAGTTCTCTTTCTTAGCTTCTTTGAAGTTATTAAATGCTTTTCTGTGAGGCACTTTCCAACTTAGGCTTCTGTTAAAAGATGTTCTTCCACCATGGGCTATTACTTTATTCTGATAAAAAAATTACCTTCCTTCCTTTAAGCCTGCAGTACCAACCGACGAATTTAAAATTATTATCCATGGGAAATCTTTTAAGTGTCCATCACATCTACAAGAATTTTAAAACTCTAAGCTCTGCCAGTCCAATCTTTATAGCTGATTTTTCCAAAGTTGAAGGTTTGGTATCAGGACTAATCCATATAACCATGATCATAATGGAAGCAAAGTTAAATCAGTCTTTTAATTTGCTAGTTTTCGTCTTGGTCATCTCTAACCAGAGTGAGTACCTGTTTCATTGCTTGGATGACCAGAGGCACCTCAGGCAAGAAGTGGCTAGAACTAAGTCCTGGAAGAGAGATGGTTAATGCTGTTTTCTTTTTTATGATTTTTATTCCCCCTCCTGCTTGCTGAGCATCAGCTTTTCACAGTTAATCAGCCCAATCCCTTCCATTAGGATGAGTCAGTCTTAGAGGTTGGCATTCAGGCAGCTTTCAAGGGGTTTAAGACTGTAACCTTACCTCTTTGTGGCTAATGTGGAACTCGCAGCACAGCAAAGGCCTCCTGAATATTCTCTCTTCATGTGAGTGCTCTGACCCACATTTTATGTTTATAAAGGCGCCTGTCGCAAGATTGGCAGGCCAAAGTCACATCTCTGGTTACAGCTGTTTTATCTGCAAGCCTCCACTTACTTGTGGCAAAACAGGACTGCCACTCCCTCCCCTAGGATAAGTGAGCCAGTGTTTGACACATCCCCCTACTGTCCTCTCCCAGCTCTTCGAATGCTCAAGCCTTAAATTGAACTCAAGTCATCTGGAATTATCATTAGGCCTTTCTCCTTCACTTCCATGGAGTTAACAAGACTTTGTATGCCTTGCTAAAACTTGGTTAGACAGGAAGTTACAAAATATATCATTTTCAGGTAGTTGGACAGTTCATTTTGGTGCAGTAGTTTTAAACATACTTGATGATAAGAAGGGGGCTGAGTATCCTATGTATCCAAGAGGCAAGATGGCAGGGCAGATCAGTAAAGCCACTTGTCTTGGGATCCAGAGTCTATTATTCAGAAGGAGGACAGGCTAGAAATGATATAGGAATTATGGCGAAAGAGTCTTCAGAAGACACCAAGGAATGTCATTAGAATTAGTGATAGACTTACAGTCATCAGACTCCAGTGTAAGGATAGGGCAGTGTTCATAATCTTAGTCTGTGCCCCACCACAGGACTGTGATAGTGAGGAAAAGATTGAATTCGGACAGCAGTTACAGGACCTGTTAATTAAAACAGCACAACGTTAGCTGGTGTTGGATAATGAAGAACATGTATGCACATGTTTGGATAATCAGAACAGGATATGAGGACTGACTTGGGTCCACATGGGTGGGGCAACAGGAATATAGGAGAGGACATTCTAGACTTTTGTCTGGTAAATGGCTTAATGGTGGCCAACACATGGTTCAGCAAGAGAGAATCACAAGATCACGTATGAGTGGCCAGCATTACAACTCAGGTAGAGTTCCTCCTAGTAAGAAAAAGGCACTGGCATAGAATCAGTGATTGCAGAGTTATCCCCAGTAAAGCAGTCAGTCCAGAACATAAACCATGGGTTGCGATAATCAGCTGTAAGCAGTTGTCAAATGAATGCTGCAAGGTCAGCAGAGACCAGGCTGAAGACCTGGAAGTTTACTGGGGAGAGAGAGAGTACAAGAGTTCAAAGTAACACTCTGGGCAATAGCTCCTCAGGAAGAGGAGCAAATAGGTAGAGTTGAAGAATGGCAGTGCCTCGAAATAGCATGTGTAAGGACTATAGAACAGATATACTGCCAGGCCATGTGTGGAAGCAAGGAAAGCTGGTGTTGGAGTGCAGAAGTCCAGGAAGACGTCAAAAGAAGGGAGTGCAAGTGTGGAAATTGAAAAAGTGGATCAGGTTAAGAAGGAATACCAGTTGGCTAACACAAGCTAAGAGAGGAGTTGCAGTAGCGAAGAACAAAGCATCAAAGACACACCACCATCTTCTGGAAAATGACTTGGTAGATGGCACAAAGAAACTCAAATAGGTTGCAAGGCAAAGAAAGATGAAGATAGTCAGACACCCTTCATAAAGGATGCCAGCAACAGTCCACAGGACACAAGTGGCAGCTGGAAGGAGTATTTCTAGCAGCTTCTGAAAGAAGAAAACCCCACAAAAGCTGTACTGCCACAGACAAAGCCAGGGATGAATGAAGAAGGGGAGCCCACCCTAGAATAAGTAAGAACAGCACTAAGGAAAATTAACAGGCTCAGATGAGGTCACAACAGATATAATCAAGATATTGGGTTAGATGGGGAGATATGGCTTCTGAGGGTACTCATAGCAGTATGGAGGGAACAGCATATCACAGAAGACAGAAGAACAAGTAATAGTAGTGGACGTCTGGCTGCGCTAGGCAGGGCATCCCTATTGTAAAGAATACTGCAACAGTGATATGGAAGGACATAAAATAATACTGGTACTACGTTAAGTATGTTTGCATGGCCACTGACAAGGAAATTTAAATATGTTGCTCTCTGCATTTCAAATAAAAAATGTATCGGTAGTTTGTCAAAATGCAATGCATTTGATGCTGTAGTAAAATGTGAAATTTCACTTCTCAGTTTAATTATTATTAGTCAGTGTTGCAACGGGATGAGCTGCTAAAGGTTTTAATTACAATATGCTTAAAAAATCCTGTAGCTGACATTGAACAAAGGATATAAGCCTCTGCCTGTTAGGGGGAATTACTGCAGCAGTCAGTGAGCCGAAGGGAGCCCAAGTACCAGGGTAATTTAAGAGTGTGGGACCAGGGCAGGAATATGAATATGAAGTGCTTGTCAAATTTGGCTGCAGTAAAGCCTGTTATCAAAACAAAATATGAGACAAGTAGAGTCACAAAATCAATAGCTGTGGATCTCTCCAAGGAAACTATATAACTTTTGTAAATGCATTAGTAATATTAGATGTGACTTTTTTAAAGGCATATTTTAGAGATAGATGGGGTAATGAGACTTCTGAATATCACTGTTTACAGATAATTAAGCCTCATAAAACAAATCCTGTCCCACAAAATAAGCCACAGAGAGCTGGTTTGTCTTCATTGCTAATGAGTGTCTTGAGTGTTGCAGTCATCATAATGAGGATGGAGCAGTGTAGCGGGAGCTGTGAGAATACCAACATTTCTGGAGCTATAGTGATACCAACATTTCTTATATGAAACCGTAATCAATTCTTTTACAATACTCAGAATAGTAGTGCCCTTAACGACCCCCATTAAGTGAGACAGAAACCTCTTGAAAATTAAGATATCAAGTTAACAAAGTACCATTATAACAAGACACATCTATGCTCTAAAAATGGTCACTGGCTCAATAAAAGGGATTTTAAATTACTAGCTTGTTCAGCATATCCAGGTGATAAATGAAAAGGTGTGTCATTTTGCATAGAGGTAATTTGCATTTTTAGCTGATTGATCATTAACATAGGAACAGGGCCTGTCCCCAGTGGTAAAGGGCTGGATTGAAGGGACATTGTATACAATGGCCTCCATCTATCTTTCTTCAAAAGTGAAATTTCTTCTAGTCAAGAAGATTATGACCACCTGAACAGATTTTGTTGAATGATGCATTTTGTTTTGAGAGTGAATGAAACCAGGTAACAATTAAAAGGGATGCAAGAGCCAGTCTCCGGCAAGTTAAATTGATTAGAATGAAGAGGCAGATTAAAACTTACACACAAGATATAAGATTAGTAAACAATGGGCAGGAAATTCAGGACACGGGGACAGAGGATACAGTTTCTATTCTGCAAAATACTGTGATTGGTCTAGAAATTATAGAATAGCCATGTTATCAGAACAGATAATCTTTCTATCTTCCTTTACTAGAGGACCTAAGCCTTCAACCCTCTTCCGTTCAGAGCCAGTATGTCTTTGATAGCTGCATGTCGGCATGAGAATGTAAAACCACTGACAAAACACTGGTACTTTCCCTCATTCATGTCAGACTACCCCAAAGTTTAGAAGATGGGTTCAAGAAGCAACACAGGACATTTTTTTTCAAGACAAGGAAAAGACCTTTAGAAATTGAGATGTAAGAAAGTCAATATTTTGGAACAGAGCAGCAATCTATCTAGTCAAGTGAAAAGAAGAGAAGAGTGAAAACAGTACAAGGAATCTTTCGAAATAATTTTGAAGGAAAAGACTCTAACCCTATAGCAGAATGAATTTTTGAATAATGCTAAATGAGACATTTAGCAGTACTTGGACACTAAACTAGCCTTCACAGAGCAGTGTTAAAATGTACATTTGTAGTTCTCACTCTTAAAATCCCAAGTATTTGCAATTAGCAACGTAGTTGCTCTTTAAAAAAAGATTTATGGAAAGGAGGAAAAACAATTCATTACGTGAATGGAAATAGTGAAGGCAGATGTCGCACTACCAGCTTTATCTTTCTTCTGCTATTAGACATCCCTAGGAGTATGTGAATCAATCTTACACCATGGCCATTAAAGGGAAACTGGCAGTAAAAGGTTACCACATGCCCTACTTTCTTTTGTTCAGCAAGGGACAAACATGGGTGAAGTACTAGTAAATGCGCCTGAGACGAGTGAAAGAGGCTTGTAAACATAAACCAACCTAAATGAAAGTGCACAGAGGTGTATATGTAGTAAACATTACCAAAATACTAAAAAGTACCCCCTGACTAACAGGCTAAGGAGGACAACAGAGAATCATGCAAGCATACTATAGGTTAACACTCTGCACATACTAAAATCATATCAAAACCTACAAATCCTGTAAATGGTGTACAGAGAAACCACCAGACTTGTAACCTATGCGGGAGTATTGGAAATGAAGGGGATTGATGGTCCTGCTACAACTGTCACATTCACACTGTTGAAACGTATTCATTAAACAATTCTATGCTCATAAAGATCACTGTTATAGGAGTTAACAAAATTAGTGCTTACCAACCTGTTTTGCATCAAGACCCTTACCAAAACTAATGTTTGGCCAAAGTACTCTGTTAACATCTGCATATTACTATGTCACATTTAAACATGATGATGCAAAGTGCAACAGAAAAATAATGTCATGGTTCTGAGTCACTGTCAGTACACCCTTATAATTTGATAAGGTACCTGCCAACATATCTGTTATTATTAGATATAGCTTTGTTATACAGTTAACAGCAACTTAATAAAATTTGCTCTGATTGAGTTCATCTTCCAAGGCCAACACCTTCCCTCATACACCCCTCTTTTTACCATCTAAGTCAGGCCAGAAGATATGCTGAAGAAGCTGACTAAATTTGCTGGAGGTCTGTGTTATTTTCTGCAGGAAGTAAATTAAGCCTGTGGGCTGAGGTCCAAACCCAAGGGATTTTAGATGTTCTGTAGTACAGCTTAGAATTTTTCCCATCCTTTTCATTTAAGTTTGTGATGTACCCCTCATCATTGGAAATCTGATGAATATTTCAGTTTTATGGTATATTCTGGATTTCCAAAACTTTCCATATTTCACTAGAACTTTAGTTCTTTTACATCTAATCACCCAAACAAATTCAAAGCGAACATACTGAAAAAATAAAAGAACATCTACAAGAAATGACAGTAATTTAAGGTACAGCTGCATAACAATGGGACATTGAATAATTGTTCACTCATATGCAATCACCATTTTCTACATGGGGTTGGGGTGTCGTGTCAACTGTTACCGTCTCTGTCAATTTTGTGCTACTCTCCTACCTTCTTCGACAGTCATGCCTGACTGTCACAGGTCTTTTGTCGCACAAGACATCCATTTCTTTTGCTGGACGCCCTCGTTTCCTCTTACCTTCTTCTTATCTGTCCCAAATCTTCTTCACCAGACGACTTCTGCTTTTCTACATGTGTGCTAAAACCACTTCAATCTGTTCTCTTTGGCTTTCTCTGCAATTGGAGATGTTCATCGTGTTTCACTGTTGCAGTCATTACACTAGGGTTATCCTGCTGGCAGGCTACCCGCAGTCCGCCTGAATTCCAAAGTCCTGGTCCGGCATCGGTTGCTGTCGCCTCTTCCCTGACGTCAGTGCGCCAGGGGTATAAAAGATGCAGCCAATGCCATTTTCTTCAGTCTTTCTTGCTGTGCGGTGCCCGAAGCAAAAGCAGTTCGCAAGTGCCGGTCAGCTGACTCCTGAGATTTTCGAAATTGAATTTCAGATCCGAAGTCTTCTATAAAGCTAAGTACCAAGTTGGGGAAACTTTTTTCTTGCTCCAGACCGATGTCAGAAAAAGTTAACAATTGTATTTCTTGTGGGAAGCAAATACCTCATAAGGATTTTCATTCTTACTGTATTCCTTGCCTAGGCCCTGACCGCGACGTTGCTAGTTGTCGGTTTTGTGCTTGATTTAACCAACACACTATTAAGTGGAGAGCCAAGATTACTCAGATTCTAAGAAAAGGCTCAGAGACTTTCTTTTACTACCTCAGCACCAACCTCTTCCTATTCCACCTGTTCTAGACATTGTAGATGTATTTTCAGAGTTCGGCCTGTTTCCCGACTCTTTACCTCCTGCACCTGTTAAGCCAGACAGATACTACAGGGTTCCAGATTCTCATAAATTTCTATATAAAAAACCTTGCTACTGACCCAGAAACTATTTCTCAGGGTCCCAAAGGGGTCAAGGCTGCTACTGCAAAAAACCCTGTCCCCTCAGATAGAGATTCTAGGGCACTGGACAGATGGGGGAAAAAGTTTACACTTCTGCTACCTTGGCTGTAAAGGCTTTAAATTGTCAGTTTCATATGCTTAAATATCAGCAATACTTAATGTCTCTGCTAAAACAGAAAATGTTGACAAATTCTGATTGTTCTGAGAACAAGGAAATGCAGGATTTATTGCATGCAGCTGAACAAGTGGGAAAACATACTTTGCAATGTGGGTATGATTCACTGGAGGCCTCTTGCAGGGCCGCTGTAACAGGTTCTCTCATTAGAAGGCATGCTTGGTTAAAGGAACAGACTCTGCCTGATCATGTTAAAGCAAAATTATTGGATGCTCCATTACAGCATGATACTTTGGTGTTAAGGCAGAAGAGGTATTGAAGAAAATGGAGGATAAAGCTAAATCTATGCAGACAGTAAAGGATTTCTTACAGGTACAGCCACCCAGATTTAGCAGGAACTGGCCTTCTAAGAATTGGTCCTTTCCCGTGTCAGACAGGCCACAAAGAGGCAGATATAGATGCCCTTGAGGCAGATACAGACGCCCTAGAGGCAGACAACAGCCCCAGGGCTCATACAGGCCCAAACAACGGGGTGCTTCTACCTGCAAAAGCAGAGAAGACAAATCACAGCCATATAGGAAACAGCCTCAATGACTTCCCTCTGCCAATGCCAAGCATTTATCTTTTGGCAGCGCTCTTAGGGGGAAAGCTAGCATTTTTTTCACAAAATTGGCACATGATCACCCAGGACAAATGGGTCTTAAATATAGTCTCTCAGGGCTACAGGTTCCTCTTTCACATCCTTCCAAAGGCAAAACGTATGCCAGACCTGCCACACAATCAATGGGCAGAGGCACAAAAACAAGTTTCATCTCTCATGGACATGAGGGCTATTCAACCAGTGCCACAACAAGAGCAGGGACAAGGATTTTACTCGAGACTTTTCTTAGTACCAAGAAAGGACAAAGCATGGAGACCAATTCTGGACCTGTCTATTCTAAATATTTTTCTGGACATTCAAAATGTTGACTGCAGCAGCTTCTGCCCATGCTGGGCAAGAAAGCTTGGCTTGTAACTTTGGACCTCAGAGACATACCTGCATGTCCCAATCAGACAATCTTGCAGAAGATACCTCAGATTCATAGCTGGCTCAATGCACTACCAATTCTCTGCACTTCCCTTTGGCTTATCTACTGTGCCCAGGGTCTTCACAAAATGCCTGGCACCAGTAATTGCATTTTGCAGACAAAGAGGAATTCAGATATATCCCTGCTTGGACGACTGCCTTATTCAAGCAGAGACCAAAGACATTCTACTAAAGCATCTGGCGTTTGTAAAAGATTACTAATTTGCCTAGGGTACACAGTAAATGAAAATAAATCAAAACTAGTACCCTCTCAAGAGATAATATTCCTGGGTGCAAGCTTAAATACAACTGCCCAGATGGCTTATCTCATGCTAGACAAAGGCAACTGACTTCCTACTTCGAAAGCATGGCAACAAAGATCCAGTTATCCGCAAGAAAAGTTCTGCAGGCTCTGGGCTACATGGCCTCCTGCATTCTGCTAATTCCATATGCAAGACTGCATATGAGGAAACTTCAGTGGTATCTAAAAAGTGTTTGGACTCAACATTGCCACAGCCTGGAATCATTAATTTCACTCATTCCCTGCCTGCAACAGGAGTTTTGATGGTGGGCACAGGCCTGTCACCACAAGAAGGGACAGCCATTCACTTTACCCAAAGCCAGGCAAACACTAACAGATGCATCAGATTATGCCTGGGGGGCCAACATGGCAGGAAAATGTATTCAGGGCACATGGCCCCCAAGCCAAAGGCATCTTCACATCAATCAAAAAGAGATGCTAGCTGTACAAAATGCCCTGACAGCCTTCAAGGACCTACTTCATCCAGGACAGCTACTGATAAAGATGGACAACACCACAGTTATGTGGTACATAAATAAGCAGGGGGGGAACACATTCCTACCCCCTCTGCAGACAAGCCATGATTTTGTGGAACACAGCATTGACTTACCAAGTACACCTGCAAGCACAATTCCTGCCAGGAAAAACAAATGCTCTGGCAGGCGAACTAAGCAGAAACCTCATGGATCCTTGCGAGTGGAAACTAGATCCACAAATCTTCAGCATGATAACAAGGAAATGGGGATGCCCAGACAAAGATCTTTTTGCCTCCCTTCACAACTGCCAACTTCAGAGATTCTGCACAAGGACTTATCACAAACAAGCATGGAAAGTGGATGCTTTGTCATTCAGCTGGAACAACCTTACAGTATATGCCTTTCCTCCACTGCCTCTCCTCCCCAAGGTACTCCTAAAGGTCAGACAAGAGAAGCCACAAATGATACGGATTGCCCCAGATTGGCCACGCCAATACTGGTACCCAATCCTAAGGAGCTTGTCTCAAGGCCCAGCCTGGACATTGCCTCAAATTCCTCATTTACTGACCCAACAAAAGTCAGATCCTGCACAGCCAACTCAGAACCCTAAATCTAGCTGCATGGCGGATAGTGTAACCATTCAGAATACACCTCTCTCTCAAGCGGTTATGGATGTTATTTTGGAGGCCAGGAGGCCCAGCACCAGAAAATCTTATGCAGAAAAATTGAAGAGATTATGCGCTTGGAACCAGGCACAAGGAATTGACATGCTTGTTCCAAATATTTCTCAGATTTTACAATATCTAACTGAGATGCTGGACAAAGGCCTATCCTTCTCATCAATTAAGATCCAAGCCTCTGCCATTTCAGCTCATTACAATACAGACCCACCTATTTTTTCACATCCATTGCTTAGGCAGTTCCTCAGGGGGGCCAAAAACATAAGACCTCCAAGGAGAGCACCAATACCTGCATGGGACCTCAATTTTGTCTTGGAAAAACTCACACTGCCTCCTTTTGAGCCAGCCAATACAGCTGAGATAAAAGTCTTATCATGGAAAACAGCTCTGCTCCTAGCAATAACTTCAGCAAGAATAGACTCAGAGTTACAGGCATTAATGGCTGTGGAACCTTTTATTATCTTCCATCCGGACAGGGTTTCTCTAAGGACAAACCCAACATTTATGCCTAAGGTAGTGTCCAGTGTGGCTCTTAACTAAACCATTCATGTGCCTACTTTTTACCCAAACCCACAGAATAAAGGGGAGAGACTTCTGCATTCTTTGGACGTACACAGACAGCTACTCTTCTACTTGGACAAAACTAAAGCTTTCAGAAAGACTGAGCAACTTTTAGTGGCATATGCTGCAGGATCACAAGGAAAGGCTATCTCAAAGCAGACAATTTCAAAATGGATAGGACACTGCATTTGTTTCTGCTATTCACAACATGGCAAATCAGTGCCTAAGGGCATTAGACCACATTCTACCAGGGCAGCAGCCACCTCAGCAGCCTTCCTCAGAGGAGTACCAACCAAGGATATTTTGGAGGCTGCAACTTGGATTTCAGTGCATACTTTTTTACTAAGCACTGCCACTTACCTCTCTACTCTGAATCTAGAGCAGGCTTTGCCACTGCAGTTGTACAGGGCCTTATAGCCACTCCTAATTCTATTTAGACCCAGCCGCCCAACCTCAGCTTTGGGATTCAACCCAAGTATAATGACTGCAACAGTGAAACACAATGAACATAGTACAGTTGTGTACCTACCATAAACGTAGATGTTAGAGTGTATTCACTGTTGCAGTCCAGGTTACCCACCCACCATCCCCCTTTCTTTGCTGGGACTTATCTGTACTTCTCTATACTATACAACCTATGTGGTGTATTTGCTTGAAGATGAAGGTATTGTTCATTTTAGTGCATGCTTTTATAAGCAATTTTTTTTAGCCTACCCTTTTGGGGGCACATGACATCTGGGGCAAGAAAAACTGAAGAAAATTGCGTCGGCTGCATCTTTTATACCCCTGGCACACTGACGTCAGGGAAGAGGCGACAGCAACCAATGCTGGACCAGGACTTTGGAATTCAGGCCGACTGCGGGTAGCCTGCCAGCAGGATAACCCTAGTGTAATGACTGCAACAGTGAATACACTCGAACATCTACATTTATGGTAGGTACACAACTGTACTTTACTTTGGCTTCTGCTGTGATGGCATTTCTTTGTCGGTCCCATAGTGTGCATCCCACCACCCACCTAACATTTAAAAAGTCGATTACAGACTTATCAAGTGATGAACATATTAGAATGAGTGAAGGTGAACTGGGTATGTTTCCCTGTGGTTATTGTGGCTATATTGATAGTACCAATCATTTTAAACATCCGGAGAAAGGTGTTGAGTATTCCTTTAAAATTAGGGCAGATTGTTTCACTATGGATCTTGTTTGTTTAGCATATTATTTGTTTTGTGGGTGTTTTTATGTTGGCAAAATGAAATAGGCGCCTTAAACAGAGGATTAGTGAACACATACATAAAGAAAGGCAGTAAGTGTAATGCAGTCACCAGACATGTTATTAATAAGGGGGATGCACATGAGTTTAAATTTTTAGTTATTAATAGGATTCATCAGACTGAACATATGGGATACTTTGGTAATATTACAGAGAGGTCCGAGTCCCAGTGGATTATTACTTGTAGAGCAGATAGAGGGTCTGGATTAAATGAGCAGGTGCCATTGAAACTGTACTTAAATCACAAAGGCTGTTTAGGAAGAATTTATTAACAGAGTTTTTTTTTTTTGCAGTATTGTGCCGAAATGCTCTATATACCCTCAGGACAGGTTTGCTGTATTATCTCTGGAACTTAATGATCTTTTGTTTTCTTTTTAGGGGTGCTCCGTGTGATAGCTTGGCTATTTAGTTAGGTCTTTGTTATTTCATTGATTCACTGCTGCCGTAAATTATTTGTTTTTAGTGTAATAGTTGATATGATTTTAAGTTTGTTATATTTTTAAGAGTGAACAACCCAAAATAATAAAACAAGCTTCCACAGGAACCAAGCAATATGGTCCACAAAGTAGGTAGCAAAATGAATAATACGCGGACTAAACGAAAAGTCCAAGATTTATTAACAAAAGTTAGCGCTTTCACCTTTCGGCTTTATCAGACATGAACGAATAAATAACACATTCTTTTAAATACTCTGTCTCTAAGATATATTCACAAAATGAAAGTGAACACGTGGTGTATCTAGCTAGGTTCTTCTCCTGTGAGTCCTTCTATATTGGGAAGACTAATAGGAGACTTGGGGAACGTATAAGGGAACACGTTTATAACACTCGTGTAGGCACCCATACCAATGCCTTAGCTAAACTTTTCATGGACAGAGGTTCTAGCCACACATTTGTTTTATGTCATTCAAGTTTTTAAACCCAATTTACGCGGTGGTGACATTGAGACTTTAACGGAAGAGAATGAATTGAGGTGGATCATTAGATGTCAAGCAGACAGAGAGCCTGGACTTAATGATAAAGCCTCTCTTATACCTGTTCTACGAAAGAGAAGGGTCACAGTGTCTGCCTGAACCACCTATTAGCATTTGTGTTTTTCTTTATGTATATATTTATTATGTGTATATCTTATTGTTTTAATATTTGAGATGTTGTAGGTTTTTATTTCGTGTTTTTATTTCATGAATTCATTTCGTGAATATATCTTGATTTATTTTATCATGTTTATTCATTTATGCATTGATGATATGTGTTATTAATGCGTTATGCATCAGTTTAAGTTGATCTAGTTAATTTCATTTAGATGTTATCGTGTTTTTATTTCCAGTATTTTTAAAGTCTGTTACCTCAGTGACGTTGTTGTTTGTTACACCAATGAGATGTAGAGACAGAGTATTTAAAAGAATGTGTTATTTATTCGTTCATGTCTGATGAAGCCGAAAGGTGAAAGCGCTAACTTTTGCTAATAAATCTTGGACTTTTCGTTTAGTCCACGTATTATTCATTTTGCTACCTACGTTGTGGACCGTATTGCTTGGTTCCTGTGGATGCTTGCTTTATTATTTTGGGTTGTTCAGTGTTTTGACATATCCACAGGTTCTTTGCCCTCTGGTGTCGTGCTTGCTTACTTTTGTTTTTATATTTTTAAGAGTTTTTATGTTAGTATTGTTTTATTATGATATATAGTGTTTGTGTGTTGTATATTTAGCATGATTTGTATTAGGCTGTATGCCTTTAAAGATCTATTCAATACATTAGTTAAATTGTAGCAGAACTTCTGCTATTCCACTGGAGAATGTGGTCCATATTTAGTTGCTTAGTTACTATTGATACTTTGCATCTTATTGGCCAATGGAGGTTTGAATTGATGTGATGATTTTATTTAAGGGAAGCTTATTTCGTTGTAATTGTTTGGTCTGATGAAGCATTTGTAACGCAAAAGTGCTTACCTGTTTTAATAAAAGTTATTTTTGTTTTTATTGTTGTTTTGCTTACTAGGTTCCTGTGCTGATATGTACGAGTCTTTCAAACGTATTTTGGTGCCCGTTTTTAGTTTGGGCTTAATACTTGTTTTAGTGTTCCGTCACCATTCATCCTAGGTGGACTTTACATTTTGTAGCATATTCTTCTGTTAAGACACACCTGTCCGCTATTTTTGCTTATCTGCCTTTGACTACCCCTTTGGCTTCTAAATTTGAGAACAGTTTCTTAAAGGCGTCCTTCACATTAGGCCTCCCAAGAAGGTTGTTCCTCCTTCCTGCGACCTTATTTTTTTTATTTCAAAAAATTAACTCTGGCTCCTTTTGAGCCTGTGGCTTCACCTTCTTTACAGCATTGTTCAGGTTCTTTACAACATTGTTGTAAGACTGTTCTTTTGGCCCTTACCTATGCAAGATGGGTGTCTGAGCCGCAAGCCCTTATGGGCGTTCCTTCTTTTTTGTTTTTTCATAAAGACAGGGTATCCGTTCATACTAATCCTTTTATGCCCAAGGTTGTTAATGAAGTTCTCTTAATCAGTCTGTTCATTTGCCCACTTTTTCCCTTCTCCACAATCGACTAGTAAGAAGGTTCATTACACAATGGATTTGCAAAGACAACACTAAAGTCATTCATAAACCTGAGCAGCTTTTTGCTTCCTTTCATTCTACATCTTTAGGTCTGGCTGTTTCCAAGCAAATAACTTCTTCTTGGATATCGAAAGCCATTTATTTTTTTATTCTTTTCATGGGAAGAGCTTCCTTCTTCTGTTAAGGCTCATTCTACTAGGGCTGTAGTCCCTTCTGGTGCTTTTTTCAAGGCTTTTGCCAGGGCCATTCTTCATGGCCTTTTTGAGGGCTCTGTGGGACTTCAGTCTTCCCATTCTTCTTCTTGAGCTATTGTACTCTCCCCATTGTAAACAATACTACAACAATAATCTGAAGGACATAATACAGTTGTGTAAAATCTTACCATAACAGTAATGTCCATCTCTTCTTTGTTGCCATATTAATTCCCTCCCTCCTCCCCATAATCCTTTTTCCTTATGGATGTACATGTTACCTACTACTGTCCTTAGGCTATCTTTCCTACTGAGGCTTTCTCAGTTCTGAGAATGGTACATCTGGACCATCACCTTTAGGCCCAATGCTGTGCACTGTGTGCATACAAGTGATGTACCATGTACCCATTGCAGCCTAAAGACTTTGGTATTCTGGCCAGATGTCAGGCTTCCCTAGGCAGGAGATCCTTATTGTAAAGAGTATTGGAACAGTGAAGAGAAGGACAGCTATTATTATGGTAAGACTTTACACAAAAAGGGTCTAAATTAATTAAACGAAAAATGACTTAAGCGAAACCTGTTTGAGCGACACGCAATGAGCGAAAGTCCCAAATATCGACGCACAGAAATAAAAAAAAAGTAATACACAAAATCTTTCACTGTTTCCCTGCACTCCCCCACACCCCCGCTACTTAAATATACCAACTCCGAGATCGCACTCCATTAAAGTAACGGGAAGAATTCCCTATGGCGGTCTCCGTTCATAATTGCGATTTTTGTGACTTTCGCTCTTGTGTCGCTCAAATGGGTTTCGCTTAAGACAGTTTTCGTTTAACTAATATAGACCCCTCTTAAAGGTACAAGTATAGGTCTTTTCAAATTGGATTATTAATTGCAAAATTTACTTTAAATGCGATCATAAATGAATAAGAAATCATTTTTCTTAAGTCATTGTTATATTTTATTGTATCCCTTTAACTTATGGTAGCATTATCTGTACTTAAGAAACATCATTCAGTTTAAATCTGCTTACTTTTAAATCAGATATTTCACTTTTCACTCGAGCATTCTTTTCAGCTGTTATCTGGGCTTTCTCTTTTAACACTTGTTGGCATTTAGACAGTGGGGAAGTGTCCTCCTGAATGGCTGATGATGTTGCCCAGTACTTGGTCCATATTAGCATCTCTATGTGATGTTGCACTCTTCTGTAGAGTTTGAACTGTGGCCATGTCCGTATTGCTGGAATGGAACATTCCCAATGCCTGTACAGGGTAAAAAAAGGATTTGGAGCCAACAAGGAATGTTATTTTTAAGGTCAGTGGTTATAATGTTTTTTTTTTGTTCTGCTGGCCTGGATCACAGTTAATAATCGAGTTCTCTTTTTCCTGGTGGAAGTGAAAAAATCATGGTCCACATATATTCTGCTGTCACCAATTTTCAGTATTTTGTACAGCTTCCAGATCTCTTCCAGAATTAGTTCAAGTGCATGCATTTGTAAACAAACTACAGTAGTGTGCAGTTACCTCCTGATGTCCAGCTGCAGTTTCCATAGGGGTCTGTGCACTCTCTCAATTTTAATTTTATCTAATGACATACCAGTACACGCAGACAGCTGCTACTGAGTGAATTGGAGATGGTATCTTCCTTCATGGTCCTCTGAAATCCTGATCAGGCAGAGATTTTTTTACAGTGAGCTCTGTTTTCTTGTTCATTTAACTTAAACTACATCTAATCCAGTTGAGCTTCTGTTGATACAGTGCAAGTCCTTAACATTACATTCTTGTCAATCAATGACTGTAAAATGTCTGGATTTTCATTTAAATTTGAATCTGTGTCTGACAGGTGACTGTCATTTCTTGAAGTAGTCTTATATTGTTTTGTTAACTTCTTTTATCTCCCTTAGGATCAAGTGAAGTGATGCTGATTATCTTAGACATTTCCTACTTTGGTTAATTCTCCCATCATTGTTTTTGCTGTAATGTCGGAGCAGTCCTGTTTACATTTTAATATTATGAATTTCAGTGATCCAGCTTTAGCTTTTTGTTTATGTGCTATGTTGCTGCTGTAGTGTTATCTTTCTGATAAATATGGGGAGCTCACTTATTAGGGGGCTACCAATCCAATACGTATATTGGGACCATAGTAACCTTCCAGCTGTCAACCTGTGAGGTACCATATCGGAAGTCCCATTCATATAATGAATTGTTAAAGCAGCAAAACTATTTGAATATCATCTATTATGATGAACTTACTCACAGAACTCAACCTTCTATACTGTAATTCTGGTCCCTCATTATCAATTTATATAGATTACAGTGGCCAGTCGTGTCCAGAATTTTTGTTGTGCTGCTTTCTTACCTCTGTATATTCAGTTTACTGTGTAAAGATAATGTGCTATTGAACTGTTTCATTTGTGGGCCATTTGTCCTAAGTATTTAGATGATTGTTTGTGCTGTGCAGCACCTTTGTAGAAAGTGCTGTATTAGTTACAGGATACTGAGCTACCATGGGGTGTGTGCACAGTCTAGTCACTTAACGTGCTTTCCAGAATTATTTTAGATGTTTTACATCCTAGAACGTCAAGATGATAAACAGTGGTGAGCCATTTATTCAGCAATTTTTGGAATATTTACATTTTAAGTTGCATGGTTTCGTCTTTATAGCATTTCAGTTTTTTAGCAGATCTTGGGCCTTCTGTAACAGAAGAATGTTAATGTATTCAAACTAAAATTAGGTAAGAGCTGGTCTACCTCAGTTAACTGCATCACAGAATGTCAGAAGGAGTTTTCTTTTGCAGGAAAGATGCATAAGGAACACAGTGTAACTTAGATAATAGTGGCACTGTGAGACAGAAGTAGGGAATCTTTTAGCAGCCCCTTACCTTTTTTGAAAAGAACAATCTGTACAGAAAGCTAGTACCTTTTAAAATGAACATGGTCTGTAAAGAAAGTCTGCAGAGAATGAAAAAATATTAAGTATTTCCTCCTAATCTCTGTTTCACTTTAACATACAGCGAAGCTCAAAACAATGCTCTCTACTGTGGAAACAGTGTGATTTGGTTTCATTAGTTCTGAGAAGCACTGGAACATTGTCTTCTTTCTGGCATAGCTGACTTGAACGTTGATCTTCTTTCACCAAGAATATAGGGGCCCAGTAATTTAGCAGAGAGGTACAAATTTAAAACCGCAAGAAAGAGAAAGCATGATCTTTGTAATGGAGTGACATGCACATTGGTAGAACTTTAATAAAATGTAATTTCATTTTCATATTATGCAAGTGTTTGCCACTTACCAGGTCATTGTTTGCCCTTGCAATCCATTTTGAGAGCTGTACTGTGAAATGCCATGTAGTCTTTGTGCAGAGATGTGGCGCTGACTTTTTTTGATTGCAGCCTTTCTTGATTTAATAGAACCTTTGAATGATTGTGCTTTATGTGGTTCTTGACCTTTTATCACTTTCTCACTCTTTCTTCCAGGGCTTTGGAATGTTGTTAATGGAAGAAGCAGAGAGAATTGCCAGAGAAGAACATGGGTCAAAGAAAATTGCAGTCATTTCAGGTAATAGCAAGTCATATGGGAAAGTGGTGCTGAACTTTGGTACCGAGTACTCTGAAGTCCTGTTCTGAAGTAGTAGCTGAACAAGTGGTTCCATTTTCAAAATGTTTTTGTTGTCTCATGTAGGAAGAGCATTGTCAGTATGGTTCCAAAATTATAAAACGTAGCACAGAGTGGCAGGAGCATACATATGCATGTGTTATGGTACATATTTTAGGTTGCTTTCCTGTGTAAACAAACACGCGCATTACTCACATTTGGCAGAGAACTACAGTTAATTTTAACAATTTCTGTCCTTTCAGTCTGCATATGTACACCAGTCCCCAGATATTTGTTAAGTATAAGGTGGATACACTCTCAGAGGAGAGTGTGTGAAATGAGGTTTTCTTGTTATGTAGATAGTGCAGTCAGACTTGTTAGTATATTTTTACACAGTTACTAAAGGAACCTTGGGAGCAGATTTCCATTTCCAGTCTTCTGGGGCTTTTTATGACAAAGTTCTTCCTTTTCTCACAAAGAAGACCACAGATGTAATCAGTTGATTGTTGAACAACGAACCTAATTTTGGCTTTATGAAATCACTTGTTTGGAAAATGGCATGAAAAATCCTGTGACTAGTGGGTCAGATGATGTCAGAAACTGCTTACTGCAAGCCTTCTTATCTTCATTGGGGAAGAGTCTTGCACATGGTGAAGTCATTTATGAAGTGCGTAATGTAGCAGAAGGAGCTGGTTTGCTCTCTATAGAGTGTTGATAAGTTGACCAGACATTGGCCTGTACGTACACAAATTGATTGCTGTTTACAGTGCAAGTACTAATAAGTAGTGCTGAATGGTACATAATCTGTTTGCAGGAAACATGGTGGATGGGGTATCACTAGTGTCATTAGCCTGCTGAGTTTATTTGATTGCGTTTTACTGATGTTGTAGAATGGTTGGAAGTAGAGGTAGGATAGGTGCCAGGCTGTATGGGTCTGTGGAGCTCTTACCCCATCAATTTCAACTGTGCTGCCTGTGTAGAGCTTCACAATAATATCATTCTAAACAGAAAATTAATCCTCAGCTACTAGCCACCAGTGTTAAATTATGTATTATATGGAAGAAATCTCAGCAGCAATTTAATAACTGCTTTAATTAAATAATTCAGTCAGAATTGTGTAAGTGTATTTGAGTTTCCTATGCTTTTTCTTCAGCTATATGGATAAAAGAAGCTTGCATGAATAAAGAATGTTCTCATTGTACTATTTTTCATTTGTTCAGATGTAAGAATATTAAAAATAAAACCACTGGAATGGCACAGAAGGTTTATGGCAAAAAAAAACAGAAAAATAAAACCACTGGATCCAGAAAAATAGCATTTTAGTGTTGTAAGAATATGTAAAAGTTGGGCATGGTAGTCTGCACTTATTACCTACTCTGTTATGCTGTTAAGCATCTGCATTTCCTGCTTGTGTTTGCATGCTCTCATTAGCACTTAAATAACAGACTTTGCTGCTGCTGTTCTCCAGAGGTTAATGTTGCAAGTGAAGAGCCAGAAGAGACAGGAAATTATTGTTATCCAGTTGTATGCTGGTTGTTTTTTTGCTCTCGCAATAGTACCATGGAAGCATACCTCTCAGCTGTACAGTTTTTCGCGGAATGTCCAGATTTTTTGCCTCATATGTTTAGTCCATTTTTCATAAAATTGTGATTTTCTGGTAAATCATTAAACATTGAAGTCAGAGAATAATGGCAGACATTTCAGTTAGAAACTTCATACCCTTCAGAATAATGATAATGCAAAACCTGTTATTCTGTTAAGGTTCTAAGTTTGAAAGAGCAATATTTAAAGTTTGTCCCTATTTTTGGGCCATTGTCCCCCCATTATTTATGGCTACGTCCAGATTTTTTGCTCTAAGAGGTTGAGAGGTGTGCTTGGAAGGTGTAAAGTACAATACACCATCCTTTTACATGGCAGTACAGGAGTTTGGTGAAGTATTTATTGTGCATTTGAGTCTGTGGCCTACTTTTCAGACCAGCTTTTTTAACTGAACTCATTTGCTTCTAAATCTAATTTTGTTAGGTAATTCAGAGGAACAGGCTCACAATCTTACTCTCCTGGAGTGCCTTTATTTGAAGTATTTGCATTTTTTTTTTCAGCAAAAGAAACCTATTTTTAAGTTCACGAAGTCTAACCTTTTTCAGAATGCAGTATGTTTCTAAGCCTCTTGGGACAGTGTCAGAAGTCACTGTTTTAGGAGGGGCATCTTCCTATCACTGGATCACTCGATATGCAGTGGATATAACAAGTTTATACACCCCTATTAAAATGCCAGGTTTTTGTGATATAAAAAAATGAGACCACAATAAATAATTTCAAAACTTTTCCCACCTTTAATGTGACCTATAACGTGTACAATTCAATTGAAAAACAAACAAATCTATTAGGGGAAAAAATATAAACAATAAAAAATGTACAATAAGCTGATTACGCAAGTGTACACACCCTTAAACTAATACTTTGTTGAAGGACCTGTTGATTTAATTACAGCATTCAGTCTTCTTGGGTACACACCTGCCATGAATTAGAGACTCTGATTAACCCCAAATAAAGCTCAGCTGTCCTAGTAGGATCAAAAAGTGGAGAAAATATGGGGCAACAGTGACGTTGCAAAGAACTAGACGTCCCTCCAAAATTGATGAAAAGACAAGATGAAAACTGGTCAGGGAGGCTGCCAAGAGACCTACAGCAACACTGAAGGAGCTGCAGGAATGTCTGGCAAGTACTGGTTGTGTACTACATGTGACAACAGTCTCCTGTATTCTCCATATATCTGGGCTATGGAGTAGGGTTGCAAGATGGAAGCCTTTTCTTACACAGAAAAATATCCATCCCAGCTAAAATTTGCAAAACAATACATCAAGTCTCCCAAAAGCATGTGGAAAAATGTGTTATGGTCTCATAAGACCAAGGTTGAACTTTTTGGCTGCAATTCCAAAAGGTATGTTTGGTGCAAAAACAACACTTTGCATCACCAAAAGAACACCATCCCCACGGTGAAGCATGGTGGTGGCAGTATCATGCTTTAGGTTGTTTTTCTTTAGCTGGAACTGGGGCTTTAGTTCCAAATACCAGTCACTTTTGGCCCAAAACCTTCAGGTGTCTGCTAGAAAGCTGAAGATGAAGAGAAATTTCACTTTTCAACATGACAATGACCCCAAGCATACATCCAAATCAACAAAAGAATAATACGTGTTTATTAAAGTAAGGAGAAATGCAGTTACTTAAAAGACAGTTGCATAAACAAAAGAGCATCATACAGTATTATATTGTATATAGACATTAAATTATAACATCTTGAAAGCCCCACCTAATCGGCCATTCCTTCAAAAGAGCACACAATGCAACAATAGAACAATGAAAAGGAGTGTGCACAAATCAACAAAAGAATGGCTTTACCGGAAGAAAATTAAAGTTTTGGAATGGCCCAGCCCATACCACTCAACCTGGAAACATCAAAAATCTGGACAAAGTCCCATGAAAAATAGGTACAAATCTGTATGCTGATTAACATAAAATTTGCATACATAATTATGTAACCCCCCACCCACTGAAATGGAATTGTGGGATATCAACTTTCAAACGCAAACTGAAGAGCAGACAACCAAACTATGGCTCCAGAGACCCAGACCCTGTAGTAAATGGTAACCATTTTCTTTTAAATGTGTAGCAATGATGTTCACTGGAAAGGGAGAAGATGATGAACCTTAAGATTTTGTTTTCGGTGACTTGCAGCATGTGGGTTTTATAGTAAAAGTAGGGGATTTAATGGTAGGCAATATTCTAATCTTTGCAAAAGAATATTGTAGTTTGCTGGGACCTCCAAAAGTCATTCTTTATGGCCTACTGATCAGTGGCATAGCTACAGTTTGTGCCACCCGGGGCTGTCTTTACCGCCCTTCCCCCTACACAAAATCATGGTCGAATGGGGCCTCCCCATATACAGCCCTCCCCGCTGCAGCCATTCCATTGTCCCATTACTTGGCTATTTCACCCCATTTACTATAAACACTGTAATGTGCATACTGCTTTACTTCTGTGATGATTTGGATTTCATTTAAAAGTTTTATTTTACATTTTACAGCACAAACACTAATAACATCTGCTAAACAAAGCAATGCAGTCTCACAATTAAAACAGACTTAGCATTAAAACTTCTCTGTCCTTGAAACTCACATTCATTGAAACTCACATTCAAAGACAATATATCTGGCCAGTGGCAGATAAAGATTAACTTTGGGGTGTTTTCAAATCATAGACCCCTTGCACACGAAACATACATGTGTTCTTTGATGCACCTTCCTGAATGTATTTTATTGTTTTGAACATTTTTCCAGTAAACAATGAAACAAAATGCATGCAGCAATAATGACAAAACTGCCCAGTTCAGAACATTTCCATCATAAGTTTACTCAGACTTCTACAATCCACCAGTATCGGTAAGTATGCACAATCTCTGGAGAAGTAAAAGTCATCTAATTACACATTAAAGAGATCTGTAACTAACGAAGAGGTTGCTGCTAGCAAACAACTTTATATTTCATTGTTTCATCTACAAATAAAGTGCCTGTTGCCCTTGAGGAATAAATTGCCTATAAAAAAATGATAAGCTAGTAATATTACAATAGGAAATGGATGGTAAACTGATAACAGGCTCATAGTTACTAGTTATCGCCGCCAAAGAGGACATTCTCAGGATAGCAGCATCCACCCTATTTAAAATTACAACACAGTACAGCATCAGCAATAAATCTACATAGTGGGAGTAGAACCCACAGCCTTCTGCATCAAAAGCAAGTATTCAACCTGTTATGCTATTAAAAATGCAACAAGACTCGGCATCATAAGCAGCACTGAACTTCTCTATCCCTGAAGCTCTCAGCTCCTTGTAAAATCATCTCGACTGTATCTCTCAACTTTGCAGCTCAAGAAATCTGGAAAAAGCAAAAATTTATTGGGGGAACTAAAGCCCAAAAAACAGGGGCACATTTTAAGCATTGCTTGTATAACCTTGGAAAGTTGCTAAAAATTAAAGTGTTGTGTCACCACCATGCATTTCACTGCCAGAGTCTTTAACTCAGGACCCTGTGCACTACAGTCAGAGTAACATACCACTATGCCAAATCAGCTGTTTCCTGAAAGAGAGGAAGAATGAAACTTAAATGACCATCATTTAGTGAATTCAGTTCTCCCCCTAGCTCTCATCCTCTTAAGAGAAAGCACCTGGACAAAGCCAGTAATGGAGGAATACAGCCTTAAAATAATGACAGATTTCAAATAATGATCTTATAAACTTAGAACTTTGCTAGAACAAAGGATGTTCTTTGTGTTTCACTGTTGCAGTCATTACATTTGGGTTATCTGCTTGCAGGTAGCCCTCAGTCGGCCTGATTAACAAAGTATTGGGTCCTGCGTCAGTTGCTGTCCCTTCTTCCATGATGTCAGGTCGTCAGGGGTATAAAACATGCAGCCGACACCATTACATCAGTCTTTCTTGCCGTGTGGTGCCCGAAGCAAAAGCAGTTCGCAAGTGCCGGTCGGCTGACTCCTGAAGTTTTCGCTTTCGAGTTTCAGAACCGAAGTCTTCAACTAAAACTAAGGACCCCGTTGGGGAAACATTTTCTTGCTCCTTACCGATGTCAGTAAAAGTTAATAATTGCATTACTTGTTGAAAGCAAATACCTCATAAAGATTTTTATTCGTACTGTATTCCTTTCCTAGGCCCTGACCACGATGTACCTTGCTGTCGGTTTTGTGCTTTATTTAATCAGCGCACTATCCGTCGTCTGTATATTTTTGCCTCTAAATATTTCGGTTCTCTGTTTAATTATCCAGAAATGTTGGTTAGCCATCCAGCTACAGGGGTTCCGAAAAAACACAAGGATAAAGACAGAGACAGGCCGCTGAGGTCCAAAACTGCCGAGGATGCTTGTAAGCTAGTTCACCAGTACTCAGTGAGGCGCTTTTGTAGCCCCTTATACCCGCTACTTGTGATTCGCAGGCCTCTACTGAGACCCATTCGTGTCCGGTATGCTGCAAGATGCTTCAACTCTGGAACCCGCGGATGTCTCTACCTTGGATGGGTCCGGAGCTGCTGTGCAGGCACCGGCTTCTGAGGGGTGTATTCAGGTCTATGGACTTGCATATTAAACAGACACCTCCTTCTTCACTTAGGCCTAAATCTCGAACCATGCCTAAAAAAATGGCGCCCAGGCCACATGCTCAGGTCTCTATGCCTAAAAACCAAATGATAAGAATGGCTGAAGATCTAATTACTCTAATCAGGGGTAGCCAACCCCCCCCCCCCGGCCTTCTAAGAGGCCTAGGACTGAAGTTGTTTTTGAATCTTCTGACCAGAATTCTGTTTTTTCTGATTCTTTTGATGAGCTGGATTTGCCCTTATCAGGATTCTGATGCAGAGGACTCTTTTCCCACTGCCTCCCCTCCAGAGGATTTTTCTTTTGGTAAAACCTTACATACTCTAAGGGAGCATTTCCACTGGGAAAGCCATGATTTTTCTGATTCAAAAAAGAGGCTCAGGGGTTTCTTACTTCTGCCTCAGTATAGGCCTTTAGCTATTCCTCCTGTACTAGACATTGTTGTTGATGCTTTTTCGGAATCTAGTTTGGCCCCTGATTCCTTGCCTCCTGCTCCCAGAAAACCTGACAGATACTACAGGGTCCTTGAGTCACACAAGTTCCTTTTTAAAAATCCTATTGCGGATCCAGAGACTATTTCTCAGGGGCCCAAGGGCATTAAGGCTTCTACTGCTGAAAATCCTACCCCTTCTGATAGAGACTCCAGGGCGCTGGATAGATGGGGTAAGAAGGTTTACACTTAAACTGTCAGTTTTATATGTTAAAGTATCAGCAACATGTTATTGGATTGCTTAAACAGAAAATTGTGTTGATTCCTGATTGTGTGGAAAATAAAGAATTTACAGGATTTAATGCATTCTGCTGAACAGGTTGGAAACCATACTTTGCAATGTGGTTTTGATTCATTAGAGGCCTCTTGCAGGGCTACTGTTACTGGGTCCTGGGTCTGTGCTCAGAAGGCATGCTTGGCTTAAGGAGCATCTTTACCTGATCATGTTAAAGCTAAATTGTTGGATGCTCCCTTAAATCAGGACCGCCTGTTTGGCAACAAGGCTGAGGAAGTTCTTAAAAAGATGGAAGATAAAGCTAAATCTATGCAAACTGTTAAAGATTTCTTACAAGTTCAGCCTCCTAGGTTTAGTAGGCACTGGCCCTCTAAAAATTGGTCCTTTCCAGCCCCTTCCAGGTCTTCTCAAGCCAAACCCAGACACAGCAGAATCCCCAAGTTTCAGTCCCAGGGGACACACGAGACTAAGCAGTGGGGGGGCCTCCACTTCCAAATCTGGGAGTAATAAGACTCCCCCTGTGGTAAACTGTCTCAATGACTTCCTTTTAAAATTTCCAAGCAGTTATCAACTAACTGCCCCTTTGAGGGGAAAGATTGCTCTTCATTCAAAGAACTGGGAGCTCATTACCCAGGACAAATGGGTTTTAAATATAGTGTCCCAGGGATACAGATTTCACTTCCACACGTTGCCAACACCAAGCGGGTGGCTGGACCTACCCTCAAATCAGTGGGCAGAGGCCCAAAAACAAGTACTTTCTCTATTAAGCATGGGGGCTATTCAGTTGGTACCAGAAGAGGAAAAGGGACAAGGTTTCTACTCAAGACTTTTCCTGGTACCCAGAAAAGGCAATTCATTGCATCCTATCCTGGACCTGTCTACTCTAA
The DNA here is from genome assembly GCF_019279795.1 of Protopterus annectens. Taxonomy (NCBI): domain Eukaryota; kingdom Metazoa; phylum Chordata; order Ceratodontiformes; family Protopteridae; genus Protopterus; species Protopterus annectens. The sequence continues at coordinate 1,818,502,562 of NC_056728.1, forward strand.
GCACCTTTTTGGAGATTCCAAAATTCAAGATGCTGACTCTTCACCAGTTGCTTTCTATGCTAGGCAAAGATGCCTGGTTGGCAACACTAGATTTAAAAGAAGCATTCCTGCACATCCCAGTTAGGGAATCTTGCAGAAGATACCTTCGCTTCAAAGCTGGCTACACACTATCAGATGTTCATCGTGCATTACAGCTGCAGTAATCACATATGGGTTTTCAGCCGTCAGGCGGTCCCTCGGTCGTCCGAATTCCAAAGTCTTGGTCCGGCGTCGGTTGTCGTCGCGTACTCTTCTGACGTCAGAAAGGCTAGAGTATATAAGACACAGCCGACGCCATCTTCTTCAGTCTTTTTTGCCGCGCGGTGCCCGAAGCAGAAGCAGTTCGCAAGTGCCGGTCGGCCAGCTCCTGAATTACGAAAAAGTTTGGAACCGAAGTCTTCATTAAAGCTAAGTACCCCGTTGGGGAATCTTTTCTTGCCTCAGACTGATGTCAGAAAAAGTTAATAATTGTATTTCTTGTGGGAAGCAAATACCGCATAAGGATTTCCATTCCCTTTGCATACCTTGTTTGGGCCCAGACCACGACGTCTTGGGCTGTCGCTTTTGCGCTACCTTCAATAAATGCACTATCAAGCGTCGGGCGGAGTTCGCCCAGCACTTTTTTGGTAAAGCGTTTAATTATAAAATGTCGTCGGATACTCCGACTACCGCTTTGTCTAAAAAAACGCAAAGAAAAGGACCGCCAGACTAGGACCGCGGTCTCCACCGACACCACGCCGAAGCAGGCTCCACGTGGCCCGGTTCTCAGTGAGACGCCTTTGCAGTCCCTGACTACCGACGACACTCCCTCGGCGGGGTCTTCTGTACCGAGACCGCTGGTTCTTGCCCTTTCCCAGACTACAACCAAGCCCCTGCATATGTCGAGCCTACCAATGTGGATAGATCTACATCCACCCATGGTGTATTTAGGCCTTCATCATCTTTCTCTATCAAGGCCTTCACTAAATCCAAAACAGCCAGGCACCATACTAGGCCGGCTACACAAGGCCCATCACCTGGGCCCATGCCTAAGAAGCACATGCTTAAAATGGCTGAGGACCTTATCACTCTTATCAGAGGCTCCCAGGCCCCTCCGGATAAGAGACCCAGAGTAGAGGAGGATTCTCCTTCTTCTGACCAGGGATCCATTTTATCAGAACATTCTGATGCTGAAGAACACTCCTATTCCCCTTTCGAGGATTCGGATGCAGAGCAGTCTATTCCTTCTGTATCCCCCCCTGAGGATTTTTCTTTTGGGGAAACCTTACACTCTTTGAGAGAGCACTTCCACTGGGAAGGCCAAGACTTTTCAGACTCCAAGAAAAGACTTAGGGAATTTCTCTGGTTACCTCAGCATAGACCTTTGGCTATTCCTCCTGTTTTGGAGGTATTGGATGATGTTTACTCAGAGGCTTGCCTTAATCCTGATTCTTTGCCTCCTGCACCAGTTAAGCCGGATAGGTATTACAGAGTACCTAATTCTCATCAGTTCCTCTACAAAGGCCATAATGCAGACCCTGAAACTATTTCTCAAGGCCCTAAAGGAATTAAGGCCTCCACGGCCAAGAATCCACTTCCTGCGGAAAGGGAATCTAGATCTCTAGAAAGGTGGGGTAAGAAGGTTTATACCTCGGCCACCCTAGCCATGAGGGCCTTAAACTGCCAGTTTCATATGATTAAATATCAACAATTCCTGTTATCACAATTAAAGACCAAAATGTCACAACCTGAACAACCAGATATAAAAGAGTTGCAGGATATGATGCATAGTGCAGAGCAAGTGGGTAAGCACACTTTACAATGTGGTTATGATGCCCTAGAGGCCTCCAGCAGAGCGGCCGCTACCGGATCAGTCATTCGCAGACATGCATGGCTTAGGGAACAAAATCTGCCAGACCATGTGAAAGCAAAAATTCTGGATGCACCTTTACATAAGGATGTTCTTTTTGGTGCTAATGCTGAGGATATATTACGTAAAATGGAAGAAAAAGCAAAATCTATGCAAACTGTCAAAGCTTTCTTACAGGTCCAGCCACCACGGTTCAGCAGGAATTGGCCTTCAAAAAACTGGTCCTTTCCAACCACTGAGAAGCCCCAAAGAGGCAGATACAGACGCGGAAGGGGGAGAGGACAAGCCCAAGGGTCCTATAGAGGCAGACAATGGCAATCTCCAGCACCAAGAGGTGGTGACGACAGTGCACAGCAGTACAGGAAGCAGACTCAATGACTCCCTCATTTCCATGCCAAGCAAAATACAACTGGCAGCACCTTTGGGAGGGAAACTGGCACTATTTGCAAACAATTGGCATATTGTCACAACAGACAAATGGATTCTGGACATTATAAGCAGAGGCTACAAATTCCATTTTCACACTCTTCCAAAAATGAGAGGCATGCCAAATCTACCACAAAATCAAAGGGTAGAGGCACAACTACAAATTACAAAGCTCCTAAACATGAGGGCTATACAAAAGGTACCTACGCACCAACAAGCACAAGGTTTTTATTCAAGGCTTTTCCTGGTGCCAAGAAAAGGAAGCGACTGGAGACCCATACTGGACTTATCCATCCTAAACACATTTCTTCTCGTGCCAAAATTCAAGATGCTCACATTACAGCAACTCCTTCCCATGCTGGGCAAGGGGTTCTGGCTGGTAACATTGGACCTCAAGGAGGCATACCTGCATGTCCCAATCAGACAAAGTTGCAGAAGATACCTCAGATTTCTTGCAGGTTCAAACCACTATCAATTCTCTGCATTGCCCTTTGGCTTATCTACTGCGCCCAGAGTATTCACCAAGTGCCTGGCATCAGTGATTGCATACTGCAGACTTCAAAGGATACAAATTTACCCTTATCTGGACGACTGCCTGATCCAAGCGGACAGCAAACACATACTTCTGAAACACCTGGCATATGTGACACGGTTACTGCTTTCTCTGGGATACACCATCAACAAGGAGAAATCAAAGCTTAACACCCTCTCAGAAAATAACCTTCCTGGGTGCCAACTTGGACACAAACACCCAGATGGCCTACCTTACGCCAGAAAAACAAGGGCAATTATCTCAGTACTTCAAAATACTTGCAAAAAGTACCAGGCTTACTGCAAGGAAAATCCTGCAGGCTCTGGGATTCATGGCATCTTGCATTCTTCTAATCCCATGCGCAAAGCTGCACATGAGGAAACTTCAATGGTACCTAAAAAATCTATGGTCTCAACACAGTCACAGCTTGGAAGCGGAGATTCCAATAATTCCCTGTCTTCAAAAGGAATTCATATGGTGGGCCCAAGCATGCCAAGAAAACACAGGCCTCCCATTCTGCAAACCTCAAGCTACACAAGTCATAACCACAGACGCTTCAGACTACGCCTGGGGAGCGCACATGAAGGACAGGTGCATTCAGGGTAGATGGCCCCAAAAAGAAAAGCACCTTCACATCAATCAAAAAGAAATGCTGGCAGTAATAAATGCAATCTCAGCGTTCAGAGAATTCCTGCATCCAGGACAACTGCTCATAAGAACAGACAACACCACAGTAATGTGGTACATAAACAAACAAGGAGGAACTCATTCATACCCCTTGTGCAGACTAGCCATGACTCTTTGGAACCTGGCTCTGGAAAGACAAATAGAACTTCAGGCACAGTACCTGCCAGGAATGGAAAACACACTGGCAGACACTCTGAGCAGACATATGACAGATCCTCACGAATGGAAGCTACATCCACAGGTGTTTACAGAGATTGTTCAAGCGTGGGGGAGACCAGATATAGATCTTTTTGCCTCCCACAGAAACCATCAATTAAAAAGGTTTTGCTCAAGGACCTTCCACCCAAAGGCTTGGAAAGTGGACGCTCTTTCCTTCACATGGACAACTTGGTCAGTTTATGCATTCCCACCTCTACCTCTTCTGCCCAAGGTACTTTTGAAAGTAAGAACAGACAAGCCGAGGATGATACTGATTGCTCCAGACTGGCCGAGACAACACTGGTATCCACTCCTGAGGAGCCTAACACACACTCCTCCGTGGCCCCTGCCTCTAACACCTCTACTGCTGATGCAGAACAATTTCAAAACCCTTCACAGTCAGCTGAAAACTCTCAGTCTAGCTGCATGGAAAATTCCTTAGCATCACATCAGACTCTACTCTCCAAAGAGGTGCAGGATGTCATTTTGGAGGCCAGAAGACCATCTACTAGAAAAGCTTACTCCGCAAAATGGAAGCGGTTTTGCTGTTGGAATGAAAAACGAGGGCAGGACCCTAGAAAATTGAACCTACCTCAGATTTTGCAGTACCTAGCTGAACTTTTGAGCAATGGACTTTCATTTTCCTCAATCAAAAGACATGCCTCAGCAATCTCTGCAGAATTCAACATGGATCCTCCTTTATTCTCACACCCACTCCTACGACAGTTCCTCAGAGGGGCTAAGAACATAAGACCTCCAAGGAAACAGCCAGTGCCAGCTTGGGACCTTAACTACGTACTAGAAAAATTGACATTACCTCCCTTTGAACCTGCTGCTTCAACAGAATTACAATATTTGTCCTCGAAAACAGCTTTTCTACTGGCCATCACTTCAGCTCGTAGAGTTTCTGAGTTACAGGCCCTCATGGCGGTGCAGCCATTCCTCATCTTCCATCAGGACAGGGTTTCCCTTCGTACCAACCCTTCCTTTATGCCTAAAGTGGTATCTAGGGTAGCCTTAAACCAGGCCATACACCTTCCTACCTTTTACCCTAACCCTCAAAACAAAGGGGAAAGGCTGCTGCACTCTTTAGACATCCATAGGCAGCTACGTTATTACTTGGACAGAACCAAATCCTTCAGAAAATCAGATCAACTCCTCGTTTCCTATGCTGTGGGGGGTCAAGGGAAACCTGTTACCAAACAGACCATTTCCAAGTGGATTGGTCACTGCATACGCTTTTGTTATTCCTATCATGGAAAGCTTGTCCCTACTGGTATCAGACGTCACTCCACTAGGGCCACAGCCACCTCTACAGCCTTCCTCAGAGGAGTGCCTACTAAAGATATCTTGGAGGCAGCCACTTGGAGTTCTGTACATACCTTCACAAAACACTACCATCTGCCTTTATACTCCAGAACAAGAGCAGGCTTTGCCACTGCAGTTTTGCAGGGCATTCTAGCTCAACCCAGTTCCGTATAGTTCCTACCACCCTAGGCATAGCTTTAGGATTCTACCCATATGTGATTACTGCAGCTGTAATGCACGATGAACATAGTACAGTTTTGTACCTACCATAAATGTAGATGTTCGAGGGCTATTACAGCTGCAGTACAGGTTTCCCACCCTCCTTCCCCACTTGGTAAGACCTTGGGGTCTGAATACCTCTTCATACCTACTGACTGGGTTATCCTGCTATGTATTATTTGCTTACTTTTATGGATTAGATTTATTTATGTATTGCCTTCCTTCTGGGGGCACCTGACATCTGGGGCAAGAAAGACTGAAGAAGATGGCGTCGGCTGTGTCTTATATACTCTAGCCTTCCTGACGTCAGAAGAGTACGCGACGACAACCGACGCCGGACCAAGACTTTGGAATTCGGACGACCGAGGGACCGCCTGACGGCTGAAAACCCATATGTGATTACTGCAGCTGTAATAGCCCTCGAACATCTACATTTATGGTAGGTACAAAACTGTACTTTCTCTGCACTGCCCTTTGGCTTATCTACTGCGCCCAGGGTATTCACAAAGTGCCTAGCTCCAGTTATTGCATTTTGCAGGCAAAGAAATATTCAAATATACCCATACCTGGACGATTGTTTAATTCAGGGAGAAAGCCGGGTCATACTTTTGAATCATCTGGCCTTTGTACAAAGGGTTCTAACCTATCTGGGGTACACCATAAACGAAAAGAAATCTCACCTGGTACAGTGTCAACAAATTGTATTCCTGGGAGCAAGCTTGAATACAACTTCCCAGATGGCTTACCTCACGCCAGAGAAACAAACTCATTTGACAACCTACTTCAAACAAGTGGCCACAAAAACCCTGCTTATCTGCAAGACAAATACTGCAAGCCTTGGGGTTCATGGCCTCCTGCATTCTTCTAATTCCATATGCAAGGCTGCGTATGAGGAAACTACAGTGATATCTAAAAATCCTATGGTGTCAACTTTCTCAGGATCTAGAAGCAATGATTCCTATCATACTTTGCCTACGTCTAGAGTTTCTTTGGTGGGCAGAGGCCTGCCACCAAAACAAGGGACTACATTTCACACTACCCCCTGCTGCCCAAACCTAGCAACAGACACCATCAGACTATGCATGGGGGGGGGGGGGCTCACCTGGCAGGGAAGTGCATTCAGGGCAAATGGAACCCAAGTCAAATGCACCTGCATATCAATCAGAAAGAAATGTTAGCTGTGCAGAATGCTCTGACAGCCTTCAAGGACCACATTCTTCCAAGACAACTAATGGTAAAGACGGACAACACCACTGTTATGTTGTACATAAGCAGGGGGGGTACACATTCTTACCCCCTCTGCAGACTAGCCATGGCATTGTGGAACACAGCCTTGAGCTACCAAGTGCACCTTCAAGCTCAATTCCTGCCAGGAAAATTAAATACACTGACAGACGGACTAAGCATAAACCTCATGGACACACACGAGCGGAAACTGGAACCAAGGATTTTCAACATGTTGACAAGCAAATGGGGGAGCCCAGATATAGACCTATTTGCCTCTCCCCAGTACTACCAGTTGAACAAATTTTGCACAAGGACTCCCCACAAACAAGCCTGGAAAGTGGATGCTCTGTCTTTCAGCTGGAAAAACCTATCAGTCTGTGCCTTCCCCCCTCTGCCTCTGCTTTCCAAAGTACTACTAAAAATCAAACAGGACAAACCAAGGATGATTTTGATTGCTCCAGACTGGCCACGCCAACACTGGTACCCCCTCCTGCGCAGTGTGTCACGGCTATCCCCATGGCACCTGCCTCAGACTCCTTCCCTGTTGTCCCAGCAGGAGAACCAGATTCTGCACCCTCAGCTTCTATCACTGAACCTTGCAGCCTGGCTTAATTACCTAATCTCTCCTTTACCATTCCTCAGTAAACCTGTGATGGATATCATTTTAGAGGCAAGGAGGCCTAGTACTAGAAAATCTTATGCTGAAAAATGGAAAAGATTCTGTGCCTGGAACCAATCTCAAGGGATGTGCACAACAGCACCCAGTTTACCTCAGATTTTACAATACTTAACTGAGATGCTTCACAAGGGCCTGTCTTTTTCCTCCATTAAAATCCACGCCTCAGCCATTTCAGCTCATTATAACACAGAACCTCTCCTCTTCTCTCGTCCGCTGCTCAAGCAGTTCCTCAGAGGAGCCAAAAATTTGAGACCACCCAGGAGAGCTCCAACCCCAGCCTGGGACCTTAACTTTGTTTTGGAGAAACTCACTCTACCTCCTTTTGAGCCAGCTGCTACTGCGGACTTAAATTTTCTTTCTTGGAAAACAGCTTTCCTTTTAGCAATCACTTCAGCTAGAAGGGTATCTGAATTACAGGCCCTTATGGCAGTGGAGCCTTTCATCATCTTTCATGTGGACAGGGTGTCCCTAGAACCAATCCATCCTTCATGCCCAAGGTGGTATCCAGTGTGGCTCTTAGTCAGTCCATTCGTTTGCCAACCTTCTTTCCCAGTCCACAGAACAAAGGGGAATGCATACTGCATTCCTTAGATGTGCACAGACAACTTAGATTCTACTTGGACAGGACTAAACCTCAAAGGAAATCTGAACAACTGCTGGTGGCATTTGCTGCAGGGGCAGAGGGGAAGGCTATTTCAAAGCAAACCATTTCTAAATGGATAGGCCATTGCATTAATTTCTGCTATAAAATTTCTGCTATAAGCACCATGGAAAACCTATCCCCCAGGGGATCAGACCTCACTCCACCAGGGCTGCATCTACCTCTACAGCCTTTCCCAGAGACGTACCTACCAGGGACATCCTAGAAGCTGCTACCTGGAGTTCTGTACATACCTTCACCAAGCATTATCATTTGCCAATTTTCTCCAAATCCAGAGATGGCTTTGCCACTGCAGTCTTGCAGAGCCTTACAGCTGGTCCTAATGCTATTTAAATTCCTCCTCCCAACCATAGCTTTGGGAATCTACCCAAATGTAATGACTGCAACAGTGAAACGCGAAGAACATAGTACAGTTGTGTACACTTGCCATAAATGTAGATGTTCGAGTGTATTCACTGTTGCACTCCTGGTTACCCTCCCTCCAGCCCCCTATCTTCTTTTGGTTGTACCTCTACTTTCCTTTACTATACTTAAAAGCTTTTTGGAGTATTTGCTTTTTTGTTGGAGGTATATCATTGTACTCTTATATTTAATTGCTTCCCATTAGGGGTGCACCTGACATCTGGGGCAAGAAAAACTGATGTAATGGCGTCTGCTGCATGTTTTATACCCCTGACGACCTAACGTCATGGAAGAAGGGACAGCAACTGATGCAGGACCCAAGACTTTGTTAATCAGGCCGACTGAGGGCTACCTGCAAGCAGATAACCCAAATGTAATGACTGCAACAGTAAATACACTCCAGCATCTTAATTTATGGTAAGTGTAACACAATAGCGGACAACAAATGCATCAAGCGCTTTCGCTTGGTCCAATACCAAGCTTTATCAAGATGAAATATACAGTGATTAATTCCACTTATATAGAGCTAACTATTAAGTTATTAAGCTAGCATCTTAACATATTTTAATAGTTTTTCACAGTGTGCTTTTAACCTTTTGATGTAAGTAATTGTCAAAATCATATTCCAGAGTCATTCTTAGATAGAATGTGATTAACATTGCATGGTTTAACATTATTTTTAAGGGTTCGTTTTTAGAATCTTGTTATTTGATATTACATTTTTTTAGAAGCAATGGCAGCTTTAAGATTTATATAATTGATTAAGTCACATGACTTAATAGTTAGCTCTATATAAGTGGAATTAATCACCGTATATTTCATCTTGATAAAGCTTGGTATTGGACCAAGCGAAAGTGCTTGATGCATTCGTTGTCCGCTATTGTGTTTTATTAAACTTTTGGAAGCAATCCTGTGGTTCCTGTTCTTCCTTTTGTGGATTTTGGGTTATTAGTTCATCGGTCTGTTTGGTTCTTTTTATGGTAAGTGTACACAACTGTATTTTTTGTGTTACTATGTCTTACACATAATCAGTGAATTCAGTTCCATAGCTCTCAACCTCAGCACAAAAAAACTGGACAAAGCCACAGCCCTAAAATAGCGACAGATTTCAAATATTGATCTTATAAACTTAGAAGATTGCTAGAATTTGTGTTACTATGTATTTTCTAAAGAATATTAAGTCTGAAATTCAAATGCCTATTTAGTGAATTCAGTCCTTCACTGATTTGCCATAAAAATCTAGGAAACCACAGATTTTCTGAGGAACAGAACAAACATATGTGGTGGAAATCTTCATGGTTTTCAGAATTGGTGGTGGGGTAGGGAATTCAGGCTGTTGCTACTCTAGCCACCAGGTATATGTATGTGGGACATTTTATACACACACACACACACCCCTCCCTGCTTGGGACTTGCTTAACACACACTCCTGCTGCTCCTGCTTCCCTTCCAGAACGTCCCTGCTGCTTGCAAATAAAATAAATTCCTTTGTATAAAAAATTCCCTTATATAAAGTGCAGCTTGCAAATATAAATGCTCGCACATAAATTCCCTTGTAAATTGCGGCTCACAGTTAATGGCTTGGCTCATAATTCCCTCGCAAATACCAGAAATGCTTGCACTTAAGCTCAATTCCAACAGGCTAACAGTGCTGACGTCATCCTTCACGTGATGATGTCAGGTTAAAAGCAGAAAAATTCAAAAACAGAACCGGGAAAATCGGAACTTAAGGGAGTGCCACTCGGGAATCGTGGCACCTAATTATTTGGACCTCAAAACGGGTAAAAGCAGAGAAATTCAGTACGGTTGAGAGGTATGGCCCAGACCCAAATCCAATAGAAAATCTATAGGGTGACCTGAAGAGGGCTGTGCACAAGAGATGCCCTCACAATCTGACATATTTGGAGTGCTTTTGCAAGGAAGAGTCGGCAAATATTGCAAGTCAAGATGTGCCATGCTGATAGACTCCTACCCAAGAAGACTGCTGTAATTAAATTAAAAGGTACTTCAGCAAAGTATTAGTTTAAGGGTGTGCACACTTATGCAACCAGCTTATTGTATGTTTTTTTATTTTTTATATTTTTCCCTTAACAGATTTATTTTTCAATTGAATTGTACAGGTTATAGGTCACATTAAATGTGGGAAAAGTTTTGAAATGATTTATTGTCTCATTTTTTTATATCACAAAAACCTGGCATTTAACAGGGGTGTGTAAAACTTTTAATATCCACTGTATCTAACTGCTCTATGTATTTTTTCCAGCAAACATTTTGGAACCATTTACATCTGAACAGATTTTTTAAAGCAAAACAAATTATCAGGAAGCAGTGTGTTCTCCCAGGAGAGTATCCATCAGATGTTTTTCATTGAATAAATTAGATGTTTGGGACTTAAATATACTCTATCTAGTAATGAAAAGGGTAAACTTTCAGGTAAAATTTGTCATTCAGTTTTATAGGGAGCAATTTCACTTGGCTAAGCTAGCATGCTTTTTTTGCAGAAACGTTTCTTTTACTTGGCCCTTTGTGACAGTTTCTGCATTGGTGTCGTAGTGTAGAGCAAAGTTTTAAGATGCCAGTGGTTTTGCTGCTTCAGAAGCTTAGTTTGGAGCACTCCGCTTTTCTATAGGTTCAAAAACAAGCAAACAAAAAGGTAATTAGAAAGAACTTCAAATATAGCAAATGAAAGCAGGAAGAGTGAGTTTACACTTGAATGCTGAGAGCAGTCTGAGTATATACTTTTAATTTATTTCTGTATGCTAAGTCAGTCAACAAAACAAAAAGTAGAAAAAGAAATGTAAGCATACCCCTTCTTAAAAGCACTCATAATTTGCACAGAGGAGTATGGTTGATCCATTTTGCTTCAAGTGACCATACCACCTGTTGTATTTGTAAGGATGAGGCATTATACTTGGCTATAATAAAAATCTGTTTGGGACTGCTGCTGTTGATATGTTTGTCTCTTCAAGAAAAAAGTAAAGGTTTTCAGGGCCTTAAACATATTTGTATGTCCCCCATCCCTAAGTTCCAGAGAAACTGCCCTCCTATGTCTGCTTTTCCTCACAGACAGCATTGTCAAGCCACTAAAGCCAGGAAGGGTGGTAGGTGAGCTCCTCCTGCTAAGTCTTCTCAGGCTTCTCTGACCCAGAAGTCTCCTTTGTCTGATAAGACTCCTTCTCTTTGACAACCCCCCCCCCCCTTCTCCAACCCTCGGCTAGGTTCCCTTGTCCCTTCGGCTCTCCCTCTGTCTCCAAATTGTCAACTCATCACCTCAGATTCTTGGGTTCTGACCATCATCCATCAGGGTTACTTCATGCTGTGGAAGTCTCTCCCTCCTTTTTCAGAGATTCCTCAACCTCCTTGAAAGCAGCTTCCTCATTTCTCAGAGGTTCTTGGGTCCCTGGACCAGGCAACTATTTAGCCTGTCTCTCCTTCTCAAGTAGGAAAGGGATTTTACTCCAGAATGTTGCTGGTTTCTCAAAAGCAGGGCACCTGGAGACATATTTGGATCTCTTCCCTGCTCAACACCTTTCTCAAGCTTCCTTCTTTTCTGATGCTATCTTTTCAAACCCGGCTTCCTCTGTTGCTACCCCAGGCTTTTTTGGTGTACTTGGATGTGAAGGATGCTTATCTTCATCTTCCATTTCACTCTCTTTTTAGGATTTTTTTGTGTTTCTCTGTTTCTTCCTCTCATTTTCAGTTCTCTGCTTTGCCCTTTGGTCTCTTTACTACCCTAGAGGTTTTTACAAAATGCCTAGCTTCTGTGATTGCCATTTTCAGGCTCCAAAGCATTCAGATTTTTCCTCATCTAGACTGCTTGTTGATTCAGGTACCCTTGCAGTCATTACATTTGGGTAATCTGCTAACAGGTTGTCCTCAGTCGGCCTGAATAACAAAGTCTTGGGTCCTGCGTCAGTTGCCCTTCTTCCATGACATCAGGTCGTCAGGGGGTATAAAACATGCAGCCGACGCCATTTTCATCAGTCTTTCTTGCAGCGCGGTGCCCGAAGCAGAAGCAGTTTGCAAGTGCTGGTCGGCCGACTCTTGAAATTTTAGTTTTCAAGTTTCAGAACCGAAGTCTGCAACCTAAAGCTAAGTACCCTGATGGCATAGCCGGCCTTAGGCATAGGCTAACTAGATGGCCGCCTAGGGCACCGCTTTTGTAAGGGCACATTTCCAGTATTTATTTGGTGTAGGTAGACCAAGATGGGGGCACTGGGTGGTGTGGTGGGGGGTGCCGTGGTGCCCTTTTGCCTAGGGCACCAGTTGACCTAAGGCCGCTCCTGCCTGTTGGGGAAACTTTTTCTTGCTCCTTACCGATGTCAGTAAAAGTTAATAATTGTATTACTTGTGGGAAGCAAATACCTCATAAGGATTTTCAATTGTACTGTATTCCTTGCCTAGGCCCTGACCACAATGTGCCTTACTGTCAGTTTTGTGCTAAATTTAACCAACACACTATTAAGCGTTGGTATATTTTTGCATCTAAATATTTTGGCTCAAGATTTAACTATCCAGAAATGTCTTCTGTTAGCAATCCGACTACCGGAATTCACAAAAAATGCAAAGAAAAAGACAGAGACAGACCGTCGAGGTCCAAAACCGAAGACAAAGCTTCTCCTAAGTCAGTTGCCGGTTCGCCGGTACTCAGTGAGGTGCTTTCGCAGCCCCTGATACCTGCTACTTTTGATTCACAGGCCTCTACTGATACCCATTCGGAGTCTGGTATGTTGTGAAACACTTCAAGTATTGAACCCGCGGATGTCTCTCCCTTAGATGGGTCCGGAGCTGCTGATCAGGCATCGGCTTCTGAGGGTATTTTCAGTCCTAAAGATTTGTATATTAAACCGACGCCATCCTCAAAAACAAGGCCAAAACCAACTTCTGTGTCTAAAAAACCGACGCATGGGCAACATGCTCAGATCCCTATGCCTAAAAAACAAATGATCAAAATGGCTGAGGATTTAATTACCTTGATCAGGGGTTCCCAACCCCCTCCTGCTAAGAGGCCTAGGCAAGGCACCGATTATGAATCTTCAGATCAGGTTTCCATTTCTTCTGATTCCTCTTCTGATCAGGAGTTATCTGTTCCATCATATGAGGACTCTGATGCAGAGGAATCCATCCCTTCTGCTTCTCCTCCTGAGGATTTTTCTTTTGGAGAAACTTTGCATACCTTAAGGGAACATTTTCATTGGGAGACACAGGATTTTTCAGAATCCAAAAACAGGCTTAGGGATTTCCTCCTCCTTCCTCAGCATAGGCCTTTGGCTATACCTCCTGTTTTAGACATTGTTGATGATATTTTCTCAGAATCCAGCATGGTTCCTGATTCCCTGCCTCCGGCTCCTAGTAAGCTAGACAGATATTACAGGGTTCCTGACTCCCACAGGTTTCTTTTTAAAAACCCTACTGCTGACCCTGAAACAATTTCTCAGGGTCCCAAGGGTGTTAAGGCTTCTACTGCTAAAAATCCTACCCCTTCTGATAGAGACTCCAGGGCGCTGGATAGATGAGGTAAGAAGATTTACACGTCTGCAGCCCTGGCAATCGGGGCTTTAAACTATCAATTTCATATGCTTAAATATCAGCAGCATGTCATGGGCTTACTGAAACAGAAAATGATGTTGATTTCTGACTGTGTGCAAAGTAGAGTTACAGGATTTATTGCATTCAGCTGAACAAGTTGGAAAGCATACTTTTCAATGTGGTTTTGATTCCTTGGAGGCGCAGGACCGCCGTAACTGGATCTGTGATAAGAAGGCATGCTTGGCTCAAGGAACAAAATCTGCCTGATCTTGTTAAAGCAAAATTGTTGGATGCTCCTTTACAACAGGAAAGTCTATTTGGTAATAAGGCAGAAGAAGTTTTGAAAAAGATGGAAGACAAAGCCAAATCTATGCAAACTGTAAAAGATTCCCTACAAGTACAGCCACCCAGGTTCAGTAGGCACTGGCCTACTAAGAATTGGTCCTTTCCAGTACCCACCAGAGCTGCTCAGGTCAAACCCAGACACTCCAAAGGCTCCAGGTTTCAGTCACAAAGGAACATACTGAACAAAACAATGGAGTGCCTCCACCTCCAAATCTGGAAGTAGCAAGGCACCCCCTTATGGTAAACAGTCTCAATGACTTCCCTCTGCCATTTCCAAGCACTTATCTTTTGGCAGCCCCTTTGGGGGGAAAACTAGCACTTCATGCACAAAATTGGCATCTAATTACCCAGGACAAGTGGGTTTTAAATATAGTATCCCAGGGATACAGATTTCATTTCCACACGTTGCCAATTCCAAACAGATGGCCAGATCTGCCTCCAAATCATGGGCAGAGGCCCAGAAACAAGTTCTGTCCCTCATGGATATGGGGGCTATTCAACCAGTACCAGAAAAGGAAAAAGGACAAAGTTTTTATTCAAGACTTTTCCTGGTACCCAGAAAAGACAAATCATGGCATCCAATTCTGGACTTATCCATTCTAAATACTTTCCTGGACATTCCAAAATTCAAGATGCTGACTCTACAACAGTTGCTGCCTATGCTAGGCAAGGATGCCTGGTTGGTAACTCTAGACTTAGGCTTACCTGCATATCCCAATCAGGGAATCTTGCAGAAGATACCTCCGCTTCAAAGCAGGCCATTTGCATTACCAGTTCTCTACACTGCCCTTTGGCTTATCTACTGTGCGCAGGGTCTTCACAAAGTGCCTGGCACCAGTAATTGCATTTTGCAGACAAAGAAACATTACATTTTATCCTTATCTGGACGATTGTCTAATTCAGGCAGAAAACAAGGACACTCTTCTACAGCATCTGGCCTTAAGGCTTCTAACTTGCCTAGGGTACACCATAAACAAAAAGAAATCACAACTGGTACCCTCTCAAAAAATTACATTCCTGGGTGCAAGCCTGAATACAACTGCCCAGATGGCTTACCTCACGCCAGACAAACAAATCCAATTGATGACTTACTTCAAGCAAGTGGCCACAAAATCCCAGTTATCTGCAAGACAAATTCTGCAGACCTTGGGGTTCATGGCTTCCTGCATTCTTCTAATTCCATATGCAAGACTGCATATGAGGAAACTTCAATGGTACCTAAAAAGCTTATGGAGTCAACATTGTCACAGCCTGGAAACAATGATTCCTATCATTCCTTGCCTGCAGCAAGAGTTCCCGTGGTGGGCAAAGGCCTGTCACCAAAACAAGGGACTGTCATTCATTCCACCCCCTGCCACCCAAACCCTGACTACAGACGCATCAGACCATGCTTGGGGGGGGGCACATCTGGCAGGGAGATGAGTTCAGGGCAGATGGGTTCAGGGCAGATGGAGCCCAAATCAAATGCACCTGCATATCAACCAGAAAGAGATGCTAGCTGTACAGAATGCTTTGACAGCTTTCAAGGACTTTCTTCATCCAGGACAACTACTGATAGACGGACACCACCACATGTGGTACATAAGCAGGGGGTGCCCATTCCTACCCCCTTTGCAGACTAACCATGGCCTTGTGGAACACAGCCTTGTCTTACCAAATCTACAAGCTCAATGCCTGCCAGGAAAGCAAAATACTCTGGCAGATGAACTAAGCAGAAATCTTATGGACTCACACGAATGGAAACTGGATCCGCGAATCTTCAGCATGTAGACACGCAAATGGGGGAGCCCAGACATAGATCTTTTTGCCTCACCCCAAAACTATCAGTTGGACAAATTCTGCACAAGAATCCATCACAAAAAGCTTGGAAAGTGGATGCTCTATCCTTCAGCTGGAAAAACCCATCAGTCTATGATTTCCCCCCCCCTCTGCCTTTGCTCTCCAAGGTAAAAACCAAAAATGATTCTGATTGCTCTAGACGGGCCTCGCCAACACTGGTACCCGCTCCTACGCAATATGTCACACCTTCCTCTGTGGTACCTGCCTCAGACACCTTATCTACTGTCTCAGCAGAACTTTCAAATTCTACACACTCGGCTCCAAACTCTGAATCTTGCAGCATGGCTAATCTACTAATTTCACCAGTTACATCTCTCAACAGACCTGTGATGGATGTCATTTTGGAGGCTAGAAGGCCTAGCACTAGAAAATGTTATGCTGATAAATGGAAAAGATTCTGTGCCTGGAATCAGGCACAAGGAATAAGCACAGAAATGCCCAATATTCCTTAGATTCTGCAATATTTAACTGAGATGCTTCACAAGGGCCTATCTTTCTCTTCCATAAAAATCCACGCCTCTGCCATTTCAGCTCATTACAACACAGAGCCTCCCCTCTTTTCTCATCCCCTGCTAAAGCAGTATCTCAGAGGGGCCAAAAATGTAAGACCTCCTAGGAGAGCGCCAACTCCTGCAGGGGATCTCAGTTTTGTGTTGGAAAAACTCACCCTGCCTCCTTTTGAGCCAGCTGCTACTGCGGACATAAAATTTCTCTCTTGGAAGACCGCTTTTCTTTTAGCAGTCACTTCAGCTAGAAGGATCTCAGAACTACAGGCTCTCATGGCAGTGGAGCCTTTTATTATTTCTACCCAGACAGGGTAGCGCTCAGGACCAATCCAACCTTTATGCCTAAAATGGTATCCAGTGTGGCTCTTAATCAGACCATTCATCTGCCAACTTTTTTCCCAAATCCACAGAACAAGGGGGAGCGGATTCTACATTCATTGGATGTACACAGACAACTAAGATTCTACTTGAACAGGACAAAATCTCTAAGAAACTCTGAGCAACTACTGGTGGCATTTGCTGCAGGGGCAAAGGGAAAGGCTATCTCAAAGCAGACAATTTCAAAATGGATAAGCCATTGTATTCATTTCTGCTCCATGCATCATGGTAAACCTGTCCACAATGGGATCAGATCCCATTCCACCAGGGCTGCTTCTACTTCTGCAGCCTTTCTCAGAGGGGTTCCTTCCAGAGACATTCTAGAAGCTGCTACCTGGAGCTCAGTTCATACGTTCACCAAGCATTACCATTTACCTCTCTTCTCAAAATCCAGAGCAGGCTTTGCCACTGCTGTCCTGCAGGGCCTTATAGCTGCTCCTACTGCTGTATAATTCCATCCTCCCAACCATAGCGTTGGGATTCTACCCAAATGTAATGACTGCAGCAGTGAAACATGAACATAGTACAGTTGTGTACACTTAACTTAAATGTAGATGTTCGAGTGTATTCACTGTTGCGGTCCTGGTTACCCACCTGCCAGCCCCCTACATTTCTCTATTTATACCTCTTCTGTCTGTTACTATGCTCAAAAGCATTTTTGTTGTATTTGCTTTTATTTGGAGGTATATTTTTTTGTGTTCTAAATTACATGCATATATGTGTGTGTGTGTGTGTGTGTGTGTGTGTGTGTGTGTGTGTATGTATATATATATGGGTCTACCTGAAAACGCCGAAATTTCTAAACGCCGATGACGAGAACACAGACACTGGAAGATCGACAATGGAGAAGACCGACAGTTGAGAATCCCGATGCTGAGAACACCGACATATGTACCCAAAGAGTGGCGTACAGCAACAGTGGTCCCTCTCCACAAAGGTAGTGCCTCAACGGATCTTGAAAACTATCACCCCATAAGCCTGACTAACTTGGTCTGCAAAGCTATGGAAAGGATCATCATGGACATCATAAATAAAGATATTCGGGACCTACATACACTGGATCCTACCCAGTTTGGCTTTGTTAAGGGCAGATCCTGCCTCTTAAACCTGGTCGATTTCTTTGAAACAGTCACCAAGGCCATTGGTGAGGGGAAAGGTGGTCCACACAGCCTACCTGGACCTCGCAAATGCCTTCGATACAATACCCCACTCGGGCATTATGGATAATCTCACCAGCTTAAATATAAACCCCTATGTCACTAGATGGGTTGCAAACTGGCTCAAGGACAGAGCCCACATGGTTAGAATTGCTGGAGCCATGTCAGACTCTAAACCAGTTACAAGTGGCGTCCCACAAGGCTCAGTCCTGGGATCTCTCTTGTTCGGTATATATTTCTCGGAGGTACAGGCCAACACGGAAGGACTGTGGCTGACCAAGTTTGCAGATGACTGCAAACTAGGTGCCATAATAGACTCTCCAGCCGACACAAGCATCCTACAAAAGGGCCTCATAGAAACAGACATCTGGTGCCAGAGCCATGGCCTCAAGCTAAACACCAAAAAGTGTATAGTCATCCCCTTTGGCAAAAACAAAGTGCCCACAAATTACCACATAGGTGGTAATCTATTAAGTACAGAAGAAGTAATTAGGGACCTGGTGACCCAAGTTGATAGCAATCTCTCATTTGAAAACCACGTGGCCAAAGTAGTTAGAAAAACATTTTATATAGCCCACCTAATCATGAAGGGATTCACATCTAGATCAGGGGAGGTCATTGTGCCTCTTTACTCATCCCTCATCAGGCCCATAATTGAGTACAATGCCCCTTTTGGGATGTACCTTACCAGACACCTGCAGCAACTGGAAAGACCCCAAAAGTACCTCACCAAGAAGATCAAAGGGCTCAAACAGATGCCATATGCTGCCCGGTTAAAGAAACTCCAGCTCTACTCAGTGGCATACTGCCTGCTCAGAGGCTATCTGTGCCTGACGTATAAAGCCATGTCCAACCCAGAATTAATGGACATGCTGCACCTCAGAAAATCCAAATCCCATCGAGCTACGCGCTCGAGAGACTTCAACCTCAGCACTGAAATAAATAGGACATGCTGGAGGGACAGATTCATAACCCAGAGGCTCCCTTCACTCTGGAATAAAATCCCAGTCCAGGTTAGGCAGAGTCCCTCATTGACTCTCTTCAAGAGGAATCTTGATGAGTGGATGGGAGATCATAGGTTTACCCCGGGTATCACTTCTGTGTCACTGTTAGACAGAGGCACAGTATACTAACCTCGAAAAAGGGCATAGCAAAATTAATTTAAAATGGGTGGCGAAAGCCAAACACACTCTGGCTAGGCTTATAAATGCCCTAGGGCAGATAGCCTAGTATGAACCTATGTTAACGTAAGTGTGCGATAGGGACGGACGTTAGGGTCAGGGTATGGGTAAGGTAAGTATGTGATAGTGACGGACATTAGGGTAGGGTGTGGGTCAGGTAAGTGTGCGATAGTGACGGAGTTTAGGTTTAGGGGTGGGTTAAGTGAGTTAGGGTTAGGGTGTGGGTAAGGTAAGTGTGCAATAGTGACAGAGTTAAGGGTTAGGGGCGGATTAAGTGAGTTAGGGTTAGGGTGCGGGTAAGGTAAGTGTGCAATAGTGACAGACCTTAGCGTTAGAGTTTGGGTTAAGGTTAGTGCATAGCTAGTTATGTACGTAAGGTTTAGTATAGGTTTGTAAGGTTTTTGCTGTGCTTGTGTTGTGTGTGTATTTTTCGGGAAAGGTATTTGTTTTGTTGATTGTCGGTATTGTGGTTTGTCGGGCATGTGAAGTTTCGTGTTTTTGAAATTTTTTTCGGTTTTGTTGTGTCAGTTATTTCGTTGTTGGTGTTTTGGCATGTCGGTGTTATCAGGTAGACCCATATATATATATATATATATATATATATATTTTATATATATATATATATATATATATATATATATATATATATATATATATATATATATATATATATATATATATATATATATATATATATATATATATATATATATATATATATATATATATTTTGCTCCCCATTTGTAGGGCACCTGACATCTGGGGCAAGAAAAACTGATGAAAATGGCGTCGGCTGCATGTTTTATACCCCTGACGACCTGATGTCATGGAAGAAGGGACAGCAACCGACGCAGGACCCAAGACTTTGTTATTCAGGCCGACTGAGGGCAACCTGCCAGCAGATTACCCAAATGTAATGACTGCAACAGTGAATTCACTCGAACATCTACATTTATGGTAAATGTACACAACTGTACTTTGCATGTTACAGGCTGTTGAGGTCACCATATCTCTCCGTCAAATTCTGAAGATCACATTCAACTTCCAAAAGTCTATCCTGACTCCCTCTCAGGATCACGTGCAACTGTGCTACAAGATTCAGACATTGACAATGTTATCCTCTCTTCCACCTCCAAACATTTTGTCCTTGACAGCTTTCTTTCAGTCTCTTCTTCCTCTGCTTGACATTCCAGTTAGAGAGTTTCTTCGGGCTCTGCAATTCATGCCTTGTTCTGTTACAGTAATTGGTGCGTCAAGTCAGTTTGGCTTCAGCATTGCAACCCTCTGGATTTCAGAGTACCTCTGCTTCCTTGCCTCAAGTAGGAAATCGAATGGTGGATTCAGCAACTTACCCTCAACCCTGGCTTGCCTTTTCAACCTCTGGTTCCTTCTCGAGAACTGTTCACCAATGCCTCAGACATAGGGTGGGAGGCTTCCTGTGGTCACCTGAAAGTTCAAAGTCTTTGCCCCCCCATCAGAAATCAGACCCTTTCAATATTAAAGGGATGACAGCTCTGATTCTGTCCCTTCAGACTTTTCACCTTATACTATGTCCAGGCCTTCTGAAGGTTTACTCAGACAAACACCATAGCAATATGGCACATCAACAAGCAGGGGGGCTTAAAAGTCTTACCTTCTTTGCAGGCTGGCTCTTCAGGCCTGGGGACTAGCTGTCAGTTATCAACTAACTCTTCAGACAATCTGGTGGCCAACTCTTTGAACAGGTCCAGAACAAAAACTCACAAATGGATGCCTCACATAGAAGTGTTTCCGGACATAATTGATTAGTGGGGTATTCTCTCCGTATATCATTTTTGACTCCTCTCTGAACAGGCAGCTCCCTCTTTTCTGTTCCAGAGTGCCATGCTATCTGGTGTGGAAGACGAACGCCCTTTCTTTTCCTTGTAAGGGGATGTTTTTCTATGCCTTCCCTCCCCTTCTTCTACTTCCAAGAGTCCTGCAGAAGATTCAGTTGGACTCCCCAAAAATCTTTAGTGACTCCCTTTTGGCCAAGACAGCACCTCTTAATACATCTGGCCTGAGGCAGTCACCACAAGTTACCTCACCAACTGGACCTCCTCGCACAGGACAAGGGATTCCTCATCCATCCTCACTTGTCCACTCTTTAATTAACACTGTACATGATAGGGTTTTGATCCCTTTTAGGTACCTCTTTTCTGAGGTGAGGCTATGCTCAGGGTTTTAGAGGAGGCAGGAAACCCTGCAACCAGAAAGTCTTGTATGTCCAAATGGAAAAGATGTTCTACCTGGTACAATGCTCAAAGCCAGGACCCTTTTTTAGTGGGAGTCCCTGTGGTTCTGTCCTGCTTGTGCGAGTTGCTCCAGTGTGGCTAGGCCTATTCTTTTGTAATGGCCCTTTTGCCAGCTATTTCTGCCTGTCGGTCCTTGAATCCTCCTTTGGCTTCTCTTTTTTGAAGTCGAACAGTTTTTTTTAAAGGCGTGCTGCATCTTAGGCCCCCAAAGAAGCCTATTCCTCCTCCTCAGGACCTTAATTTTGTTTTGGAAAAAATTGACTGTGGCTCCTTTTGAGTCTGCAGTTTCAGCTTCTTTGCAACACTAACTGGAAGCCTGTCTTGTTGCTCCCTCTTGCTTCTGCTCAGAGGGTTTTTGAAATTCAGGTCGTTATGGTCATTCTTCCATTTTTGGTTTTCACAGAGGCTTCATACTAATCCTTCTTTTATGCCCAAGTTGTTGATGAGTTGTCCTTAAATCAGGCAGTACAACTCCCTTCCTTTTTTTCCTTGTTCTCAGTCATCCAGTGAGATGGCCTTGCATACACAGGATCATGGGAAGTTATTAGGCTATTGGCCCTGAGACCCTTACAAGCCTAGCCAAGAATTTAGCCCATGTTCTAACAAGTCATCAGCCTATGTCACTGTCAAGCAGGGAAACAGATGGAGTCTCAGGGGTGTATTTTCTGTTCCCCCATCCAGTTTTCCAGGTTGCAGTTAAAAAGGTTTAATGAGGTACTCTGCTTTACATGGAGAGGGAGTCTATTCCACAAAAGGGGGAGTCTCTGGGACACATCTGTCCCACCAACAAGTCCTATTCATGTCACAGACTAGGTTGAGGTCACACGTGCGGGTTACTCGAGTGGAGCTTGATTTATGGATATGCAGCAAATCCCATCAGGGCGGGGTCCACAATTGCTTTGTATGCCAGGCAGCAGTCACCTCTGAGGAGTCTGCAAAAGACTTCGAAGAGGGACAGAGCTTTTAGACGATCTGAGTAGGGTAGATGTTTGAGGCCCTGGGTTATCATGGTGATGAACCTCTGTGGTCTGTCCAGCTGCTGCATGTGCTTTGTGAGGTACATACCAAAAGGGGTATTGTAGTCAATAATAGGTCTTATAAGGGAATAATACAGAGATGTTATGACTACCTTGCCCCTGGATGAGATACCCTTACTAATGAGGTGAGCCATGTAGAAAGCTTTACGTACAACAGAGTCAGTATAGTGGTCAAAAGTCAGTTTGCTATCAACCTGGGTGCCCCAGTCCCTCACGACTGATTGCGTGTTTAGTGTCTTATTATCAATGTGATAATTTGTGGGGATGTCATCATCCCCAAAAGGGATGATGATACATTTTTTAGCATTTAATTTGAGGCCATGTTTCTGGCACCAGTCATTTGTTTGGATGAGACCCTCTTGGAGGATGTCCACATCACTAGGGGAATTGATGACAGCACCCAGCTTGCAATCATCTTCAAACATGGTCAGCCCTAGCCCACTAGATTTGGCCTGCACCTCTGAGAAGTATATCCCAAACAGCAGAGGGCCCAAGACTGATCCCTGGGGTACACCACTTGTTACGGGGTCTATTACGTGAGATGGCTTCCCCTATTTTGACTAGGTGGGTTCTGTCTATTACTTGAGATGGCTTCCCCTATTTTGACTAGGTGGGTTCTATCAGTGAGCCAGTTTGCTACTCATCTGGTAACATATGGATTGATGTCTAGTTGAGAGAGTTTATCTATTATACCCGAGCGGGGAATAGTCTCAAAGGCCTTGGCCAGGTCAAGGTAGATGGTTTGCACCATCTCCCCCTTTTCTATGGCCTTGGTGACTGTCTCAAAGAAGTTGACCAAATTTAACATGCATGACCTCCCCTTGCCAAAACCAAGCTGTCTGGGATCAAGTGTCTGGAGGTTGCCAATGTCCTTTATAATGAGGTCTATGATAATCCACTCCATGGCCTTGCAGATCAGGCTAGTTAGGCCGATGGGTCTATAATTTCCTGGATCGATGGACACTATACCTTTGTGCAAAGGGATGATAGTAGCTGTCCTCCACTCAGCAGGGGTAAAGCTGGTACTCAGGCTTTGGTTGAATAGGGTGCCTAATGGTGCTGTGCAGGTTCCTGACTGAGTTCATGTAGGATGCAGCCTGGGATGTTATGGGGTCCCATGGAGGCTGTATTTTTTGCCTTTGAGAAGGCAGTGATGACTTGCTCCATAGAGATAAGGGGGAGGGGGCAGATACTGGGGATGTCCTGGTATGGGAGGGACAGAGGAGTGAAGTTTTCACTGAACCTGTTTGCAAGCAGGTTGGCTATATCTACAGGGTTTGTGTATGTGGTATCCTTCACCACTAGTTCTGAGCAGATCTGGGTGCTTCCCTTTTGATTACCGACATATATGAAGAAGGTCTTATGATTGTCTTTAGTAGATGTGGCCAGTTTTGACTTGGTTTGCTTTGTAGGATTTCACTAGTGCTCTTATTTGCTTGTTCAGGCTAAGAGGAGATTGCTTCCAATTAGACACCTGCTCCTTCTTGGTCCTGGACAGCAATTTTTTTCCTTTTATTATAGAGTTTATTTTTTGTAGGTGTCCCCCAGATAGGTTTACTCTTCCTTCAGGAGGATGATTTTGTGCTGTATGTTATTTCTGATTCCATGGAGCTATATACTGTAAATGCTCATATAGTACTTTGGTGTAGCTTTGGACATATGTGCCAGTTCCTTTGGAGGGGGAGGGGGCTGTGAAGCTGTTTATACCTTCCCTCAGGAGGTTGTAATCAGCTTTGAAGTAGTTTTCTTGTTTGACCCTAGCAGGGAGGGGGGGGGGGTCAGGGGAGATAGTGGCTTCAAAAGTGACTGCTTTGTGGTCAGATCTTACCAGGGATGATGACACTGTAGGGATGCCGCAGTGGTTACTCATGTTGGTTAATACCAAGTCCAATATATTTTCACCTCGTGTGGGGGTATCAGCCAACTGGTCCAAGGCACTTGCATTGACAAAATCAAGAAATCTGTGGGCATTTGTGTTTTGGCATGACAATTTGTTCCAATCTGTGGTTGGATAGCTAAAGTCTCTCAGGATTAGGGTAAAGGGTTGAATCTTGATAGATTCGAAGAGATCCAGATAGTTGGAGTGGACATCTTGAGTCAGAGTTGGAGGCCTATAGCTAGCTATGATTTGAATAGGGGTCTTCTGAATTGTTAACTGCACCTGGAGTATTTCCTGTGCATCATACTGCTTGATCAGTCTAGAGGTGTGTATGTCTTGTATATTTATTGCAACTCCACCTCCTTTTGTTTTGCTGCCCACAGTTTGGGGTCTGAGTGAATGATAGGATGAGTAATTTGGTATGGCTGGGGCGCTCATCACAACTTTGAACTAGGTTTCTGTGACTGCACAAATTTTAGCTTCTTCCAGGGTTAAGAATGCTTGCAGTGAGTGTAGTTTCATGTTTAGACTCCTAGCATTTAGCCGCATGACCTTTAATTTACATTTTGATGACATTTTCATGTTGGTAGTTTTGACCTTATGGCATTGCCTAGAAAAGGCACTATGGGGGAGGCAAAGCGCCTTTTGCCAGGAGCCTGAAACCCAAGGGAGACAAATGCAGGCCATCTCTGGCAAAGCATCAAAGCTTGTCAGTCATACCTTGGATTTGCTTAGACAGCTCAGGTATTATTTGGATAAAACTAAGCCCATTCATAGGTATGACCAGCTTTTTGTTTCTTTTCACTTCAGCACTTTGAATTTGTCTGTTTCTAAGCAAACCATCTCTTCCTGGATAGCTAAGGCCATTTCCTTTTGTTATTCTTTTCATGGCAAGTGTCTGTCTACTGCCATTTAGAGCTCATTCCACTAGGACTGTTGCCTCTTCTGGTGCTTTCTTCAAGGGTTTGGACACCAATTCCATCCTTGAAGCTACTACTTGGTCTTCAGTGCATACGTTTACTAAGCATTATAAATTGGATATGGTTTCTAGGGCCATCCTGCGTGGGTTTGTTGAGGGCTTTTCCCAGCCTTCCACCTCCCACTACTTTTCTTGAGCTTTTGTTCTGCAGTATAAATCACATTCCATTCAATACCTAATGGATGCAGCAAGTAGTTGAGTAGGTACAACTGCATTAACAGGGTTGTTAGCTATAGTGATTCAGATTTTATTTTTTTTTTTTTGCCATAGGAAAAAAATGTAACTTGTAAAAGGAAAGCTCTGGCTTTTACAGATAAGATGCTGAGATGACTGTTACAGTCTTCAGGGATGAGCACTGGACACCTTGCAAGTGAGGTAACTGTTTAGTCCATAGATTTAGCATAGTGGCACATCAGTGGGAACCTACTTGTAAAACAGTGAAGGAAAGTGTCAGTTCTGCGGAAGAAACTGATTCAGAAGTGCCCCTTCTGACTGCAGTTGCGAAGTCCATTTCTTCTTCTGACTTTCCCCATCTCAGCATGCTTCTGAATTTTTGTAATTTCTGCATTGAGTGCTTGCTCCAGTGCTCAGTGCATGTTGAGTTAGCACTTGCTAGGCAAAAATAGCTAACTCAACTTTTGTGCTACTCAGTTTGACCCCTATAACTTCTACACTTCAGCTCTATGGTCCTGATAGTCATTGGAGGAAGACATCAGCATTTCGTGACTGGTGGTGAACAGTTCAGTTTAGCAATCCAGATAGTGATTGGAGGAAAGCGTCAATGCTTCATGCTTGATGGTGAATCCTTCCATGTGTTCTGCAGGTGTTATGCAGTCTCTTTTCTCCAGCATAGCTCCAGGAGAACCACATCTTTCTACCTTACTGCCTGATAAGGACCCCAAAGCTTTAAATAGGTAGTCAAAAGATCTTCTCTTCTTCCAGGGTGGGACTCTGGTTTCTTAACTATTTACCTCACCTGTTCAAGAGTCCATTCCTCCATTGCACATCAGGCTGTCAATCTGTAATAAAGAGGGTTGTAGATAAGGCCATCACTGTTGCTTTTACACATGATCACATGGCCTGATACAATTTTCACTCTATTAGTATTATGGATAGGGTAGTAGGCACAGTAATGCTCCTGGGCCATTTGTTATGATGCTTAGGCTATCCTCAACTAAAAGCTCCGGTAGCCCTTCCTGGATGCCTTCTTCTGAGGTGAAGTGCACTTTAGTCAGGACCGCAGAATTTGGTGTACATCTACCAAAACAAAAGGAATCAAGCACTGACCATAGTAGAAAGTTTCTTGTGCCTCCTCAGCTTCATCCTATTCTAAACCTACTCCATATTTTCTAAAAGAATGTCCTTGCCAAATAAGGAGGGGCCCTAAATATGAGGAAGTGTTGTCTTCTTGGCTGTGCTAAGGTTGTGAGGTGAATTGCTTCGGTAACCAGCAGTTAAAGTCCTGCCTCATCTGATAACTCCTGAAGGGTCAGTTGTTTGAGTTTACTATATCTTGTAGAGCCAGCATCTCTCTGAGGTGTTGCATCAAAGGATCTCATCTAAAATACCAGGCAGTCTCCATCAGAGTTTCTAGAGTCTACTCCTGTTTCAGAAAGAGAGGGGAGATAATTTTCCTGCCTTTTACTTTTTCTGAATGGAACAGAACAGCTGTATCGCATCCTAGACCTTGTCATCCTCTAGCAAGCACATCTGTTGCACCAGATTCCAGATGGTGCCTCTCCAGAGGTGTCATGACTTGGCTGCTAAGGTGCCTGAATGGTGTTGCTGTGCATGGTGGATAACTTGTGTCATAGCAGTGTTTGTGGTCTTCAGAGGAATTTTCTTTCCATTTTGCTTTGGGTATGCATCCTTTCAGTATAATATATTACTCTCTGGTCTCTCCTTTGCACCTGTAGTGTTTATCAAGTTACTTTTGTGATAGTGAAAGCTTTGCAGGAAAGTGAATTTCAGATTTTCCACTGCCCAGGCATTTGGCTGTTGGTGACCTTGTCAAGAAATTCCCCAGTAACATTCCAGGCTGTGGAATGCTTGTGTTTTGTTGTGATCTGATTTATTTAGCGTTGTATATTCACTAATCCAATATCAGTATGTCACAGTCACAACAATATTAATGGAGCAGGTGGGAAATACTAAACACATTAACATAGTAGTAAAGTATATTTAGCAGGTATCTTAACTGGACCACCAGAGCCCTTTTTAAGTCATAGTCCTGTTGTAAAATAGAAGAAAACCTTGTATGTATTTCACAGTAATAAATTAGAGTGCAAATAAAGGGGCAATAATAGGCAAAAGTCTGTCAGCTGTGTGACATAGAGGGATGACGCCCTGACCAAGACCCCGATGATCGAGGTTTAATTAGCAGCCCTCGTACTGGAAGAGCCAGTGAGGGTGAGGGAGGAATGAAAGGGCTGTGGCCACTTGCCTCCCATGGCAGTAGTGTAGCTGCAGTGTTGCCATTGTATACTGGAGTGCATAGCAAAATGCATGCAAGGTTGTAGGGGGCAGCACTGCAAAGGTGAGATTTAGCCTCATAGTGTCCCTTTGCATACTAGGTAGGTATGTCACCTTGGAGTTGTGGACATTCACTTCACATGTCCTTAGCAGAGTAGGGAGTCTGGTACCAGCTCAGAGGGTTAGAGCTTAACGTAATATCCATCTTTAGTATAGGTTCATAGGTTGGTACTGGGCTATCTGCCTGAAGGCATAGATTAGCCCAGCCACGTTGTGCGGTATTCACCGCCCCTTTAGTAGTTCCCTAAACCCTTGTACTAGCAGCTAGTACCCTTCAACCCTATCTAGTAGTGCTGTTGGTGTGATCCCCAGTGTGAACTTTCTGTTACCCATCCACTCATCAAGGTTCCTCTCGATGAGTGATGGTGAGGGGCTGTGTCTTATGTAGATCGGGACCCTGTTCCATAGTAAGGGAAGTCTCTGCAAAGGGAATCTATCCCTCCAGCATGTTCTATTCATTGTTGTGTTGAGGTTTATATCCCTAGAACATGTAGCTTGAGTAGATTTGGTTTTGCTAAGATGAAGCATGTTCAACAATTCTGGGTTGGACATGGTTCTGTACGTTAGACAGAGATCGCCTCTGAGAAAGCAGTATGCAGCAGAGAACAGTCTTAGCTTTTTCAATCATGCTGCATAGGGCAACTGTTTGAGGCCAGTAATTCTCTTGGTTAGGTACCTATGTGGTTTCTCCAGCTGCTGGAGATGTCTAGCCAGGTACATTCCAATTGGTGCATTGTACTCAATAATGGGTCTGATGAGGGAAGAGTAGAAGGGGCACCATTACATCCTTAGATCTTGATGCGAACCCTTTCGTGATCAGATGGGTCACATAGAAGGATTTTCTAACCACTTTGGTAACATGGTTATCAAAGGAAAGCTGACTACTTGGGTCCCTAGATCCCTTATTTCTTCTTCAGATTTCAGGGGATTACCTCCTATGTTGTAGTTTGCGGGTACTCTGTTTTTTCCAAAGGGGATTACTACGCATTTTTTTGCATTTAGCTTGAGACCATGGCTTTGACACCATGCATCAGTCTCATTTAGGCCCTTCTGGAGGATCTCCATGTCGGCCAGAGACTCTATTATAGCACCCAGTTTGCAGTCGTCTGCAAACTGTCAGCCACAGCCCTTCCTTGCTTGCCTGTACTTCTGAGAAGTGTATGCCAAACAGGAGGGGCCCCAGGACAGAGCCCTGAGGCACACCACTCATTACTGGTCTGGATTCGGACATAGATCCTGCTACTCTTACTTTATGGGATCTGTCTGAGAGCCAGTTTGCGATCCATCTTGTGACGCAAGGGTTTATGCCCAGACTGGTGAGCTTATCAATAATACCTGAATGGGGAATGGTGGCAAATGCTTTAGCAAGGTCAAGGAAAGTCGTGTGTACCTCCTTTCCCTTATCTATAGCCTGAGTAACTGTCTCAAAGAAATCACCAGGTTCAGGAGGCATGATCTGCCCTTGACGAAGCCGAACTGTGTGGGGTCCAGAGACTGGAGGTTCCCAATCTCTCCATTTATGAGTTACATAATGATTCGCTCCATAGCCTTACAGATCAGACTGGTCAGGCTTATTGGTCGGTAGTTCCCAGGGTCAGTTGTGGCTCCACCCTTGTGTAGCGGGACCACCGTTGCCATGCGCCATCCTATGGACACATATCCTGTGGAGAGGCTGAGACTGAACAGGGTATTAAGATGCAGGGTTAATTCCTTTTGGAGCTCGCTTATGACACAGCCTGGGACACCATCTGGTCCCATGGAGGCAGTGTTTTTAGCTTTAGATAGAGCCTTGTTAACCAACGTATCAGTAATAATTGGACTTGCACAATCCCCTGGAATGGTAATAGGCCCTGTAGGTGGTGGTGGTGGGGGAATTTGCACTGAACCTGTCAGCCAAGATGTTGGCAATGTCAGAAGGGTCAGTGTATTTTGTTCCATTTTGTACAAGCTCAGAACAGACCTGAGTGTTGCCATTTAGGTTTTTGATGTAGCCATAGAAGGCCTTATGGTTATCCTTGGCAACTTTCTTTTCAAAATTAGCTTTAGTAGACTTGATGAGGGCCCTCAATTTCTTACTAATGCTGATCAGGGATGATTTTTCTACTTGAGATTTGGCCTTTTTTTGTATAAGTCTCCTCCTCTTATTGTAAAGTTTGCTTATGGTCGGGGTCCACCAGACTGGTTTCTTCTTGCTTGAGGAAGGAGTCTTGGTTTTATTTGGGATAGCACGGACCATGCAATCCTGAAGATGCATATAGAGTGCCTTGGTGTAGGATTCCGCATCCTGGATATCATTATCCTTCTGCAAGGGAATAGTGAAGCTTTCCACTTTGGATGCAAGTAGTTTGAAGTTTGCCTTGGAAAGGTTTTTGACTATGGTTTCTTTGACTGGGTGAGGATGTCCAGGGTTATCAGTTTGTGGTCGGATCTGACCAAGGAGGGAGTGATAACGGGTGTGGTACAATGGGCGCCCATATTTGCGATTAAATCCAATATGTTGTCCCCTCTAGTGGGGGAACATACTAGTTGTTCAAGGGCATTTGAATTTATAAATTCTATGAATCGCTGAGCATAGGAGTTGGAACATTGGTAGTTCGCCCAGTCTATACCAGGGTAGTTGAAATCACCCAAGATTATGGTGTTGGGTAGGACCTTTATATTTTCCAATGTCTCAAGGAATGCAGAGTGAGCATCTTGGGACATGGTGGGTGATCTATAACTGGCTACGAATTGAAATGTGGTTTTGCCTGCTGATAGTTGCGCATGGATGATCTCTGGGGCATCATGCTGCGCTACTAACCTGGAGATATGGGTATCCTTGATGAATATGGATACACCTCCGCCCTTTGTACTGCGATCCGGTAACTGAGGCCGGAAGGTATGATATGAACTGTAACCTGGCAGTGCTGGGGTGCTCTCTTGAGCCTTGAACCAGGTTTCCGTCACTGCACAAACATCGATTTTCTCCATGCTGAAGAGAGCCTCGAGTGTGTGCATTTTGAGGTTGAGACTTCTGGCATTGAGTAGCATTACCCTTAATTTTTGGTTACCTGTGCTGGTTACGGTGGTTGGTTGGTTGGTATGATCGTCTCTTCATAGTATGATCCTCACCCTTGGTGACCACAGTGAAACGGATGGGCCAGTTAAATGACTAGAAGGGCTGATGTTATGTGGAGGGTAACAGTAATACAAAGAGTCTTAAAGTAAAATAAAATTATAATAGAAAAGTTTACTCTCCTTAGTACTGCATGCATCCCAGTGAATATAGTCCTGCACAGATAAAGCAAAAGAAAAAATTATTAGAGAATATTGTTACATAAAGCCAGCACACATGCACTCTTTTTGTTGCTGAAGCTGTAACACTCTAACCTGAGTTGACCGGTGACGACATTGAGGGTGAGCAGGTAATGAACAATGTTTAGGACCACATTCCAGATTGGGTGGTCCAAGCAGGAGAAGGCTGTGTCAGGGCAGCTGAGTGAGTAGTGATGAATGACCAGAAAAATGACAGTAGAATCTGAAGATCATGGAGATCTAGAGTAAAGGAGTTTAAGTATTAGTGTACTAATAACATACGGGTCATAAAATTATTACAGCAAAGTCATGGGGGGGACGGACATTGAGTTATCCATCCGTGGATTGTGGTGACAATTCCAAATGCTATGTGAACCGATGGGGGAAATGTTTAGGACTGTGTTGTTTTCCCACAATAGCAGGTTATGGTCATATAGTGTGCTGCTTGACAAAAAGGCTGACTGGGTTTAGATGGATGTTATCACAAGTAGGCAATTTTGGAGAAACTTTAGATGCGTATAGTTAAGATGGTAGGTATGTTAGTTATTTTACAACATAATGTGTTCTCACATGCATTAGGTACTTTGTAGTGGACACACAGGAAGCTGGATGATTTTACATTGTGGTGTGTATACATGGTAGGTTTTTGTGCAAAATTAATTTGTGAATGAAGGTATATAAAGAGATTTGAGTGCGTGTTCTAGTGTAAAAAACACAATAGAAAGATCATGTAGTTAGTGCAAAAGAAACCGTAACAAGCACTTGTTAAAACAAGGAAGTACATCCATCAGAGATTAAATTTATTTTTTAGATTTTTCAAACTAAGTAAGCTTGTTATTCCTCCTGAAGAGAGGGTTGCTGCAAGACTCACTATGGAAATTATCTCTTTGTACTATCCAGTTTTAGGAATTCTGTTTGGCCCAACACTTCAGACAATCTGAGGTGCAGGTGGGATAACATAGTCTGCTCTTCCAGAAGTGGATTATTAGGATCTGCATCACAAAGAAAGGGAAGGTATCTGTTATATCTGCAATTCATCCATTTTTAGGAAAGCCAGCTTATGTCACATTAGTACTCATTCAAATGAGTGTTGACCACTGGTGTATGGAAAACAAGCCTAGTTCTGAGAAGGTGTGTGGCCGGGGTGAGAGGAGGGCTAAATCTTCTGTATTTTACACCAAGGTGCAGAGGCATCTCCTCCCCATCCTTACCGAGAAGGTGCTCTCTCTCTTGCTCTGTGTCTGTGTACATACTGTATATATAGATATAGATATTAGTGAAAGTGTTTTTCCAAGTACCGTGGCACTTAGACTTGTGAATATGACTGAAGTGTTTGGGCAGCTTACTTTAGACTCTAGTTGAAAGTATAATGGAGACTTTACAGAGTAGTGAAGGTATTGTGTGTTACTGAAATGGTAACTGTAGAAGAACAGATGTACTTTATGGTGATGCAGTCATTTCAGGATGTGCATTTGACTCTCTACATTGTGATGTGTCTCATATTAAGGAGTATCTTTGCTTAGTTTCCTCATGGGTCATGCTAGGATCACATGCTACGTGTATTTCTTAAACCTTGTACATAGTCACTTCAAGATGAGAAATATGATGATTATCTAGTGAATAAATATTGATATTACCAGTTACTGTTTGACTATATATAACATTCCAAAATGTAGCTGGCATGAAGTAGTAAGATACATAGAATGTGTGAAAAACACCATGATTGTACTTCAGAATAGATGTAGTAGAAACAAATAATGGAATTTCAGAGAATGTGTATAATTCACTGCATGAACTTGATCATGGACGGTGCAGTGGAGTAGCAGTTAGTGTTGTCATCTCACAGCAAGAGTTTCTCTAGTTTGATTCTTAGCTGGGGTGCCTTCTGTGTGGAGTCTACATGTCCTCCCTGCATTTATGTGGGTTTCCTCTGGGTGCTCCGGTTTCCTCCCACGTTACAAAGACGTGCACGTCTAGAGGATTTCTCCCCAGGCCTCCGCTGAAAATTGGCTCGTTTCAAGTTGGACTTTCTTGGTAAACAAATGTTAAATGAAAGTGTTGAGAGGGTGACTGATAAATGAGTATGTAGAGTAGTAGAAAATAAAATGAGAGGTGAGCAGTTCAAATTCAAATCAGGATGCAGCTTAACCTTGCCGATATTTGCACTGCGACAGATGGTGGAGAATAAGCTAGCGATGAGGGTCTAACTTGGGCATTCTTAGACTTGGATAAGGCATATGACAGGGTTCCAACAAATCAGTTTTGGGCAGTCCTATGATGGTTCAAAGTCCTGGAAACATTGATAGACTTAGGGAAGGCTATGTACAAAGACCTAGTAACACAAATGTGAATAGTGTTCAAACTCAGAGGTGCTCCTAATGGTAGTGGGAATTCATCAAGATTCAGTTGTGAGCCCACTGCTGTTCATACTGGTGATGGAATATATTGGCAATCAGTTCAGAGAGGACAGTTCAACAAAGCTGCTTTATGCAGATGATGCGGCATTACAAGTAGACTCTGAACAAGAACTTCAGCAAATTATGTAGGAATGGTTTGCAAAACTGAAGGCACAAGGAATGAAACAAAGTACAGACAAGACTGTCAGTATGGCAGCAAATGGGAAAAATCAGTAGAAGTTGACAGGAGAGAGAAGGGATATAATGGAACAAGTTAACAGCTTCAGGTATCTAGGTGAGGTGGTTGAGGATAAGGGAAATTGGAAGGAGGATGTCACAGCTAGACTCAGAGGGTCTACAGCCAACTAGAACAGTGTGGTAAGGGTAGTGGTCGTGATAAAAATTGCCAAAGAAGTTGAAAAGTAAGATGTACAAAACAGTGGTGTGACCGTTATTTCTGTATGGTGCAAAGACCTGGGCAATGAAAGTAGGGCAGTTGAGGAAGGTGGAGTTTATTGAGATGAAGTGTCTGAGATGGGTGGAAGGATGTACACTGTGGGGCAGATGAAAAAAATCATGGCATCATAGCAGAAGACAATGTAGCTCCAGTTCAAACACCTCCAAAACCTAAAGGTTTTCCGGTCAACTATTAAAAAACAAATCCACAAATCAGGCTAAGCCACTCACCCCAAACTTACAGTGCCCCAACAACACAGAAAACACTGACAATCTCTTTAATATGCATTTCATAAACCCCATTTACGTCCTTAATCAAACACCACACCCCCTCCTAGCAGCAGCATGTGATTCTAACCCTTTTCATTGCAATCCTTTCCTACCTCAACCATTAAAATCTTCTGTTAAAACTAAAACCCACCACCCTAGATACTGACAGTCTCACTGCCAAATATGTAAAAATGGCTACTGAGGCTATAGCCTATCCCATTTTCATGCTCATAAACCACTCTAACACAGAAGTATATGTCCCAACATTATGGAGAAAAACAGTTATATTCTACCACTACATAAAGGGGGAAATATAGCACCAGACTTGGTAACTAACCAGCCTATTGCTGTCTTGTCCCTGTATTTAAAATTCTTGAAAAATGCATTCAGTCCCAGCTCTCCCAACACCTCTTGAAAAAAGAAACCACCTATTTCCCCCTCACATGTTTCCAGTTCATCATAACATTACTACAGCCCTCCTACATTTCATTAATACTGTCAGTACCTATAAGAATGAAGGAAGGTGAGTATCTGCCCTCTTTCTAGACCTTTCCAAAGCCTTCAACAGAGTCTTGCATCCCATCCTCTTACAAAAGCTCTCAACTGTAGGATTTGATGAAATCTTTACATCATGATTTAACAGATATCTTGCTAACAGATCACAGACTGCAAAATGGAGCCTAGACCTCTCCACTTTCCTCCCAGTGTCCACAGTCATTCCCCAAAGGTATATAATGGGTCCAATTCTTTTCTACATCTTTAATAACCTCCCAGATGCCTCCAAATCAGCCACAATAATTCACTATGCCTAAGACTCCACTCTCCTATGTATTACCCCAACCTTAACAACCGTAGCAAATCACTCGAGAATCTTTCTCATCCGTTGAAGCCTAGCTAACCAACTCACAACTTTTTTATGTAATACCTTTATTGAATTATCAGTTAAGACATAAGCAAGCACTTATATAAAATAACCAAATGATATCAACATGTTCCCAGTTACAAACATTATACATTACAATTGTTCCTTTGTATAACTATCATGAATCCATCATTATGAAAATTTCTGAATTCTTGCCTTCCCTTAAACCTCACTCCTTCTCCAAAACCTTATTCTGCATGTATTCTTCCCACAGTTTCCATTTTTGTAAGCAACCTGCTAATACCCTTTTTGAAAGATCCTACTTCCAGTTCTTTTGTCTCTGTTCTAACAAAGAAAGATACTGCCAGCACAGCGATCTGGAATTTTGTAAAAATTATATGTCATTTGTGAATATTAACATGATTTATATAAGATTGTGTCACAATGTATAAGAACTGTATGCCATGTGTATATCAAACATTTGGTGCAGAAGTGTGTGTGTGTGGAAAAGTTTTTTGCAAAGTTCTGTTTGAGATGCAACCACAGTGTGCCCTACTGGAATAGAACAGAAATGTGCATGCACTATTGTAACCATTTAAATGTATATATGTTAACTGTGGAAACTGGAATACAGGAGGCCACGGTGGTACGGCGGTAGCGTTGTTACCTCACAGCAAGAGGTTTTCCCGTTCGATTCTTGGCTTGGCTTGGGAGTGCCTTCTGTGTGCATGTCCTCCCCACGGTTGGGTAGCGTTTGAAAGACATGCGTGCGTAAATGGGAGTGCTTTCATTGAAGGTTGGGCATTGAGCTGGCACCTCGGCATTTCGTAACAATCTATTGCCAATCATTAGTGGACCGGAGTTCCGCTGTGGTGACCCCTTACCGGGAAAAAGCCGAAAGACAAACAACTACTACTTCAGAAAAATAACTGAAATAATATTGCTTTATGGCTATGCAATAAAATATGGTATCTTTCAGTTTTCATTGCAGCTACAGACACAGAGTCTGTGCTGAGAAGCATTCTGTAGTGTATTTGGAATGAAGTAATTACTACCTCTGAAAGTATGAAGGAATGCAGTTGTTTTATGACTTCCAATATCTGCCAAAGATCTGAGGCCCATATATTTTCACAGATGGATACTAAATACTGCCAGCTTCAGCAGTGGGGGTTTCACCTGGGATAGAGTCAGATGACAAGAAATAATGTAATTCTGCAAGCTATCCCAGCAGTAATATTTGAGATAGTAATTTGAGAACTCTGAGAGAGAGTGCATTCTGTATTCTGTCTTGGACCTAAGAATAACAACCAGAAGATCCATTCAACACATCTGCCGTGCCCTGATGAAGTAAGTTTTTAGGTAACAGTACAATTCTGTTGGATATAGTCAGGAATATAGCAAAGCATAGTTTAGATATTTTTCTTTATTTATTTGAGACTCTTCTGCAGTGTTTTAAATATTTCCTGTGATTTTGAACTCTGATGTCACTGTGAATATTATATAATGAGTAGTTTCTTGTTCTTTTATTATTAAATATATTTAAACCTTTCATTGTGGCTGATCTGTCTAGAGATATTTAAGTTTTGAGAATACTTGCATATTTATTTGGTGACACTGTGTGAGCCACTCCTAATAGCCTTGCTCTTGGTCAAATTACCATTTGTAGTAATTAGTATTACACAGTAAGATTGGACACCCTTTGTTAAGGGCTTTAAAGTAGTTAAGGAGTTGGCTGGTTGCAGTAGTAACTACCTTAAAGGGG
This sequence comes from Protopterus annectens, assembly GCF_019279795.1. Lineage (NCBI taxonomy): Eukaryota > Metazoa > Chordata > Ceratodontiformes > Protopteridae > Protopterus > Protopterus annectens. Next base: position 1,818,539,464 of record NC_056728.1, read on the forward strand.
CCGTAGCTAATAAACCTGTGCCAACCTTTCCCAGGCGTGTGTGTGTGTCCGTCAGCTACTTGGGAAGGGACAAGAAGCACTGGCTGGACAGAGAGGATGCTGGAGGTCTTGGCTTGTTCACTCAGTTGAAATCTCAAGTCTTATTGGGGATCTGGAGAAAGAGGGAGAAACCAGCTCCAAACTGACTGTGATCGCTGTATGTTCTTAAGGGAAATTGCACTTGATGCAGAGAGCTGCATCGGGAAGTACTGTGTATGTACTTGTCATCCACCCAGGATACGTCCCACACTGTTGCCAGTGGTGAGGATTGAGGATCCTTCATTACTGGTCTAGTGGTGGGGGCGTCACATCTGTTATACTTTTCAATATTTTAAATACAGTTGGTTTAGACATTGATTTCCATTTTCTAGCAAATGCTTTTTTTGGCAGCCACCAGAATTAAACTTAAGAAGGCCTTACTGAGCTTAGGCAATTCAGATCCTGTGTCTCAGTTCAGATGAACAATTTCCTTAGTTACTTCCATTTGCTCACTGAATGTTTCACATAGTGTACTCTAGGGAATTTGTAAAGACTTCCAACTCAATTATACTCCCAATATGTTCCCAGTTACCTCTTTCTTCCCCATCACACCTCTAACATTTGCCATCAACCTGAAGAAAAATTCTTTGGAGTCTGCTTGGGTTATAAAAATATCTATGCAACCACTTCAGAGCGAAAATCTTTTAGACTTTGTTGCAACCTGAGAGCCATACATGTATCCTCCCATTGTTTCCTTGTGAATTGCTTATCCAGTCTCTATACCCAATCTTTTCTAACCTCCTCCGATTGATTCCTATAGTTATCGTACAATATTTTATATGGCCCACAAATTATCTCTGTTTAACAGTAGCTTCTGTTCTAGGTTCAGTTAAGAACTTTACCAGAGCAGGTCTTTCACTTAATATTCCCCTATCCCTTTCTCTTTAACTATACATTAATATCAATCCCTGAAAAGAAAGTCACTGTCTAGTCTCTAGTGCAATTGTCTTCTTTGGCCAGTTTCCCTTTCTGTTTGTTACCAGTACCTTGGTTCCATTGCCAGTTTACTCAAGTAAATTTCAGCCTTTTTTTGCGTATTCTCTGCACCTTTAATTACAATCATCCCTATTGGCAAAATCTCCTTTCTCTAGTCTCATGTTGGCTTAGGTCTTAGAATACTTTCTATTTTATAAATATAATATTTCATGTGGCTGTTATTCTCCCTAAAGTTCTGCATCCAAATTCCCACTCTCCTTATTTCTTGCATTTCCCCATTTAATCATTTCTTTTTATGTAAATTGTCTGCTTGTGTTATGTTTATAAGCCTTACCCATGTAGCTGCAAAATATCAGTTCAAATCAGATAATCATAAACCACTTTGTTCTATTGGAAGGATCAGCTTATCCTACTTGACCCTTGTCCTCTTCCCTTTTTAGATGTCTAAAAATGTTATTATTGTCTACAGCTCGTCTTCTGGTTAATAAAAAAACATGTCTGACCTGTATATTAAACTAAAGGGACTAAAACATCATCACAGATTGTATATTGCCAGCGATATCCATAAGCAAGAGCTTCCAGTTTCTCATTTTCTGTATTATCTTATGTTTAGTCTCTTCCACATATCCTTAGCTGCCATAACAGAAGCCTTTTAAATCCCTTTTCCTAAATACTTCATTTATTGTGTTTCTCTAAATATTGGTATTGCTGAACCAATTCAAGTGTTTGTACATAGTTTACAGCTATAGCCTTGCTTTATTTTCATTAACTTTATATCCCAAAAAATAAAGCCAACTTATTTTGATAATACCAATTATATCCTTGAATTTCTGAATCCCTTATTTTCTTTCCCAGTGGCTCTAAATGGAAAGCAAATAACATAGAGGAAAAGGGACATTGCTGCCTGGTCCCTCTGTTCAGACAAAACTTATCAGAGAGGAAACTTCCCACTTAACTTCTTGAGAAGAAACTTCCCACTTAACTTCTTGACACTGTTCTCTCATATATCCTCCTTATTAACCATATTATTGTATTAGAGAATACAAATGCTTCCTTTGTCCTACTCAAAAAAATCATATCTTCTCTGTTGAATGCTTCCTCTGCATGAAAACCACCAGCAGCAGTGGTATGTTTTTTACATTCTGCTTCCTTCTGGATTATCATTGTTCTGTTAATGTTGTCAAATGCTTGCCCTCCCTCCACAAAGCTACATTGATCCATATCTATCAGTTTTGGCAGGACCTTTGCCAATCTTTTACCTATTATAGACATAAGCACTTCATAACAATGGTTTAAAATTGAAAATGGTCTATATGAAGCTGGGTCTGATGGATCTTTACCATCTTTAGGTATTACAACCTCCATAGTTTTCTTCAAGGATGTTAGTGCTTCCCCTCCTTTTAAAATACTGTTAAACAAAACCTTCCAGAACATTATCACTTTCTTCCCTGCTAGCATCCAAGCTTCCACAGGAATGCCATCTATTCCTGGAGACTTTCATGCAGATTGATTATATATTACCTGTTAATATCCTCTCCCCCTATATGAACTGCTGACTGTTGAACCTCATCTCATCTCCTCTCTTCCTATCCTAATGTTTAGTAATTGAGCCTCAACTACTTCTAACTTCCATAATATTTCCATTTTTGTAGTTTCTTGATTTCCACATTTCTTTGCTTTATACATATTTTCATAAAATGTCCAAAATATTTCTAATACCTCAACGGAATTTCTGGTTATTTTTCTTGTTATAGGCTCCCTAAGTGCAGCAAAAACTCTTTCTACTTCTGTTGCCTAAGTCGTCGTGCTAAAAGTTTTTGTGCTCTGGAGTTGTTATAAAACAGTTGCTTAACAGCAGTCTTTCTAAACTCATGCATATTATTCAAATATCCTCTTGCTTTCTGTTTAGCACTCTGCAGTTGTACCTCTTGTGCTTTTGAGATTCTCCTTTTCCTGCAATACTTTGTCAGCCCCTCTAAATAATTCCTGCTGTGTTTTAATCATATTTCTTTTTCTTGTATTTCTCCACTTCCATTTCATCCCACTCACTAGCTATAACTTCTGAAGAAATTTCTATCTTATCTAATAACTCTTGAATTCAATTTCCGCTACCCATTCCTTAAATTCCTAGCTTATTAACAGATGGATGGGGAAGACTCAACTTTTTCTTAACCCCCAAAAAAGCAAACTTATTGTCTTTACTCCAAGACACCTCTCAGCCCAAAAACTCTCCTTTGATATCAGTCAACAAATAACACTAAAATTGAAATTTTCCCATATACTAAGCTGCTTGACATCTGCTTTGACAATAGCTTAACATTTGACTACCATATACAACATACAGTAAAGAAAAACTCACCAGAAATTGGGATCCCTATATCGAGTCAAACATTTCCTCACGGACCAAATCAGAAAACACTTGGCCTCCAGTACTTCTCTCAAGACATCTCTACTCATCCCCTATTTTCACCAGCTTACAAGTCTCTCACCTTTCAAAGCTCAACAGTGCTATTACAAAGTAACAACGTTTGCGGTAAATCACCCACATAAATTCCACCAGTACCTAGCACTCAAAGAACTAAACTGGCTCAAACTACCCTATATAGTAACTTACTCCCAGTTTGTGACTACTTATAATCTCATCTATAAATCTGCAAACTGTCCATCTCTGTCAACTCTAAGCCAGCCATACAAACCAAATAGACCCTTTGCTCAACCCAAATGCTGCACTTCCATGTCGCTAAATCCAGCAATACATCTGGCGACGGTCTGTTCCCAAACTATGTCATCAAAGCGTAGAACACCATACCTGTCTCTCTAAAAGTAGAACAGCATCTCGAACATTTTAAACAGAAGCTAAAGTCACACCTGCCGAATCTCTGGCTCTGCAGGTGTGCTAACCCTGGATAAATACCCCTGGACTAAACCATTATTCCATACTTGTTCCTACCCTTCAACGACTTCCCTCTCATATATTCTCACCCATAATCATAACTGCCTACTACCCTCAACTTTCCCACTCACTTCATCTCTCTGGCGTTCTCCTACAGAATCGTCTTTTCCCCTCCATCTCCTCATCCTTCACACTTTCAGGCACTTTATTCAGTCCATCTTTAGTCTACTATACTGGCTGCTATTTAGTAAAGAAAAAAACTACAGCATAAAATGATGCTGCTTTTCTGCAGTTTTGTTTTATGACTATTATAAAACTGCTTATGGAATTATACAGTACTGGTCCACTGAAATATATGTATAATATGCAGTGCTACTGGTCCACTGAAATGTATGTTTGCATATTGAATTATGCTCATCATTTTCCTTTGCTCAAAGCAATGATCTGTATTTTTGATTTATTGTACTATCGGTAACAACTCCTTTACAGTGCATAGACTTTTCTAAATACTATTGAATGACTTTTGTATATGTGTATAAACTTTTACAAAATGCTTTTATTCACTAGACTATGTATACACTTGTATTCACTAGACTATGTATACACTTGTAAAATGCTTTTTTTTTTCTCTAAACTGTATATAAATCTTTAACATGCTTACTTAGGATATTTTCTCCCCAGGCCTCCTCTGAAAATGGGACTGTCTGCCCAATTGGGCTTTCTTGGTCAAGAAATAAAACATAAATTAAAATATCCACACAATACAACTTCAAGAGGGTGGAATGAAGGACCATCACTAGTTGGTTAAACATTTCTTTAAGGATTTTTTTTTACATCTTCACCTTCACTTGAATAATCCTCGTTATCCTTGTAAACTGAGCTTCATTTTAGACATAAACTTGCCCTTCCTTTTTTAACCAGCAGGTTTTGGCGTCTGTGAAGTTCATCTTGTAAAACACACTTTTCTTGGTGACCATCATATCTACTCTCAAGATCTCTGCACTGGCCTTATTTGTGGGTAACACTATTTGGTCTTTTTCATGGTTCTTGTTCCCTTTAAAACTATTCCATTTTTTTCTTAAATTGCTTTTGGAACTGTCCTTAATCAGTCTCTTCCCTTACTGTTTTAATGCAGGGACAGAATCTTTGGCAGAAGTCCTTTATACCATGAGCATGTGCTACCAACTCAGGTTTTACATGGCGAATAAGCCCAATTTTAGGATGGCATAGCAGATATCCATAGTCAAGTAAATCGGTACTTACAAAAGCAAATTCAACCATTTGCAAGTAGACTTTTAACTATAGCTTTTTGCATCCTTGTTTGTTTTAAGCTTATTGGAAGATTATAAGTGCATTTTTTGTTGTCATCAGATGGCATACTGGCTGTTGGAAAGTCTTTGTTTCTGGGGGCCATTCAACTAGCAGTATTGTTGCTTCTAGTGATCACACAAGCACTCTGGTCACTTACCCCTAAGTACCAGTATGAGTGGCATAGTCCATCTGGGTGTGAGTGACCTGAGACATACTTACTTGGACTATATGAAGAGACATCATTGAGCTGTCATAATATGTGCTACAGGCAGGTATGAGCCTAGCATTTTGCAGCATTCTACCATTTCCAAGGATGATGCACAATACCAGCAGAAAATGATCAATTTTAACAATTGGCTTAGCTACTGGTGTCATTGCAAAGGGGTTCAATACTTTTCAGCCTGGGAGGACGTGGTTGATAGGCCACGTTGCTTTGCCAGGGGTGGTCTTCAACTGTCGCCTCTAGGTTTTCAGATATTGTCCAAAATATTATCCACCCCTGTAGTGCCTTTTTTAGGCATTGCCAAACAGACAAACCTTCCAAAATAAAAGCTTCTCAGGGCAAACTAAAGGTGTTACTGCTCAATGCTAGAAGCCTCAACAAGAAACTGCACTCCCTGAAAGTTATCCTCACACTGGAGAATGCTGATGTCTGTGCAGTTAATGAAACTTGGTTCAAAGCCACAGAGACCACTCTGGCAGTGCATTGCTGTATTGCCTTTCATACATTCTGACCACCCACCGAATGTGAAAGAACTAAAAGTGGGTGTGTATATATCTACATAAAGGATAAGAACATCACAAAGCTGGACAAGCAATGTCCAACTAACCATGGGAAAAATATATTACCATATTCTTGCTAGCTACAGGTCCCCCTTTATGAACCAGGGGACCCATCCATCATACCTGTAGTTACTAGATTCACTCACCATCCAGCTCAATACCATACTCATGGGTGATTTTAACTACCTCTCCATTAACTAGGAGGCGTACACAACCACTAACATGCATGCCCAAAGATTTCTTGACTTTTGCAAACTCAAATGCCCTAGAACAGTTAGTCTGCACCTCCCGCTAGAGGAACAAATATCCTAGATCTGGTACTAATAAGTATGGGAGAGTGCTGCACCCCACCCCCCCTGTGTTATGTCCTCACTAGTACGATCAGATCACAATGTGACCTCCCTTGAAATAAAGGTAAAACTAGCCCCCCCCCCCCCACCTAACCCCAAAACTTTTAAGAACTTCTGTAAGGTAAATTGCATCCTGTTAAGGGATGGGATAGCTAATTTCCAAGCTCCCCCAAATCCAGAAAACACAGAAACCTATGCAGAGGCATACACATAATCCCTGTATAACCATATTAACTGCATAAAAACGGCAGTACTTGACTGAAATAACCCCAGGTCAAACCGCAAAAACAAGCCATACTGGTGGATCCCTAGTATTAATAGGTTGTACAACAAAAGAAGAAAATCCTGTCAAGAAATAATAGAGGATGTGCACAACAAAGAAATAAGTCCCTCATTAGTCTAAACAAGTAAATTAGAGTACTAGTCAAGTCTCTGAAAGCAGACTTTGAGGTAAAAATAGCCTCTAAAAATAACCAGTAGTCATTTTTCAGTTATGTCCACAATCATAAGGGCAACACCCAACAATGTGCATAATTAGTTGTACATAGCATCACCTATACATAGCCAAAAGACATAGCAAATCTGCTGGCTAACAAATTCAGCTCAAATTTCACCTCCCCATCACAAACAGTTCTCCCCAGAAAATACCCTTCATTACTCCACTGTCAATTACCACCAAAGAACAGGTTGCTACTGTGCTTTCTAAAGCTAAATACACTGCTTCAATGAGCCCTGACAATATACTAGATTGCCTATTAAACAGCTTAAATCAGGACTAATCAGGTCCATTAGGATATCTATTTAACCACAGCCTCCAAACTGGCTTTGTCCTGGTAGAGTGGAGGCCAGCAACAGTCATCCCTCTGCATAAAGGGGGACCATCTACTGACCCAGGAAATTACAGACGCATAAGTTTGACTAGTCTTATATGTAAGGTCATAGAAAGAATAATCGTGGACCTGGTAAATAATGACGTAAGAGACCTCCAAATACTGGACCCAACCCAATTCAGCTTTGTCAAGGGTGGGTCATGCCTACTGAACCTGGTGGTTTTCTTTGAAAAAGTCGCTAAGGCTATGGATGACTGTAAAACGATTCATACTGCCTACCTCATTTGACACAGTTCCCCACTCAGGTATTATAAATAAACTCACAAAACTAGGTATAAATCCCAATGTCACCAGTTAGATAGCCAACTTGCTCATGGACAGGACACATGGTTAAAGTAGCTGAATCCAGATCCAGCAAGAGGCCAGTTACTAGTGGTATGCCACGGTGCTCAGTACTGTGACCACTTCTGTTCAGAGTATACTTATCTGAAGTCAAGGCAAATGTGGAATGCCTCTGGATAACAAAGTTTACCGGCATGAGCAAGTTGGGAGCAATCGTTGAACCCCCCCCCCCCCCAGTGATGTAGAGATCCTTCAGGAGGGTCTAGATCAGGCAAATAATTGATGCCAGAACCATGGCATATAACCAAATGCAAAAAAATGCATTATGCAGATATAGTAGCCTGAACTTTGACTGCCATATGTCCACAGTGATGAAGAAATCCTTCTGTATGGCACAACTTGTAAGTAAAGGTATGGAATCCAGGTCCAAGGAAGTTATAGTCCCAATGTACTCAGCCTTCATTAGACTAATAATCAAGTCCAGTGTGCCATTTGACATGTACTTAACTAGGCACTTAGCTGGAGCGACCTCAGAGGTTCCTCACAAAGAAAATACAAGGTGTAAACAACGTGAACTATACAGATAAACTAAAAGCCCTTTACTGTGCCTCCTACCAACTGTTAAGGGGTGGCCTGTGCCTGACCTACAAGGGACTCACTATTTCAGCCCTGATGGAGCTGCTACACATCCACAAGTCAAACAGCACAAGTGTCACCCAATCTCAGGATCTAAACTTAGTCAGCAACTCAAACAAACCCATGCTAGAGAGACAAATATTTGTCTCAGAGATTGCCCCTTTGTATCAGGCTTTCTATTCACGTTAAGTAGAGCCCTTCCCTGGCCCTCTTCAAATGCAGTTTGGATTAATGGATGGGGAATCACAAATTCACACCTGGGGTAGTGCCTATGTCCCTTATGGACAGGGCAGTCTATATATGTTCTGACCACATCATCTGTTATTGTGTGGGTGCCTTCTGTGATGGCTGCTTTGTGGTTCAGGACTTCACGTACTGAACCCTTGCCTTTTGGCCTTCCTCAATCTCTAACCTCACATGGACGTTTTAAAAGTTTTATTGCATTGGATTTTTCTTAGCAGTTAGCAAAGTCAAAAGGCTTGCAATGTCTGATACAAGACATAAGTTTGCATCATATTATTTGATCTAGGAGGAGGCTTTCTGCATTGGGTTCTTATCTGTCTCCGCCTGAGAGGCCGTCACCATTGAGCTTATGCAGATTGCTTTTCCTGTAAGTTTGGCAAGTATACAATTTTATATTCTTCTGTTGCTTTTGGTGTTTTTTTGAGGCTGTCCTTACTAAATACATTGTGGTTGAATAGGGCAATGCTGGAGCTTGCCATAATTTCCTAGATTGGTGCTTGATATTACAATGCACCCTTGAGCTGTTGTGCTGACCTTGGGGTATCAGAAGAGGAACTCTCAACAGTTAAATACTGTAAGAATCCTTATTGCAGGTCAGTTGACATGAGCAGTGCACACCTGTTATTTCCATCTAGCAGTTTTTCATTATCTGGTATCCAAGAGCCTATGACTGAGTTTATCATGTTTCCCCAGTCTGTCACATTTTCCATGGAAGTCCCTGCACACAGTGGTGTGTGGTCCTTGTGCTAGTACAAGCCATGATTTCATATTTTAACAACATAAACATAGCCAAGCTCCTCATTTCCCAGTTTCTTTTTTACTGTTTGCACAAACCAAGGCTTGATTATGATGCATGTCAGTGATGAGCTCCTGCCTTCAATACTTTGGAGATTCACAAACTGTCCCTTTGGTGGTGAAATTACTAGTAAAGAACCACACTAAGATTGCCATTATTTCTTTGGGAGAAACAGTGTGAAATATACCCATAACTGTCAGTGTTTCATCCTTGCTAACCACACATGTCAGAGGGAAAAATTCATTCTCTGCCTTGCTACCAGGAGGACATTTGAGAGCTTCAACTGAAAGAATCAGTGGGAAGGTCTCAAATGTAGTTCCAGGTTTCAAGTGAAGCACCACCGCAAGGAGCAAAGCTCGAAGTGTAGGTTGGCGCCTAATAATTCTAGTTGAGAAATGACTTCTGGTCTCCACAGCTGTTAAGCTTGTACTCAGCGGAGGCTATTCCGTTTCTCTGATTTGGTGGATGATGACGGTCACTGAGGAAGCCCAGTCCCTGCACCCACCCAGAAAATTGCATTCCAGGGTGTAGATTCTGCCCTTTTCTAGAGTAATCAACCAACGCACAAGACTGGCTTAATTCAGGGGAGGGCTCTCCAGAGTCACCTGTGCTTAGACTGGGAGTACTTTTGGCTAAGGAATTACTTAACAGAGTAGTCTTTGAGCCAGTAAGGGGCTGCTTGTCTGGTTTTAGAGGGTTTGCAGGGTGTTGTGTACCAGGGTCCACAGTTTGGTCTAAACATCAAACAGGTGTTTGCCTAGCGGAAACTTGAAGTAGCGTGTCCCTTTAGGGAACATCATCTAATGTCACAGCCTGGCCCAGTGCAGCCCTGTCTTGCTGATATCCCACCCTTGGCAGGCATGTTTGCAGGCACCCATTCCTTTTCAGCTGTTATTCAGTTTGTGCACATCAAGTGCTTGCCCAGTATGAGACAAAGTGAGAATTAAATTCTTACACTAGTGGTGGTTCATTGCTGACCTCCTGTCATTGTCTGTGAAGAGATTGCATTGTCTCACCATGTCTGTGTAATGTTCCTATTACTTCTAAAACATACTCTGTGTTTTCTCCTCAAGGATGGAAGATAGCAGGTTTAACTCCAGACTCCCATGTTAAACTTGAGATGTCTGTCTGTAGTATGCACCCCAAAATTAATGGAATCATAGGCAGTAGCACAGACTTTAGATGATGCCCATGAGGGAGAGAGTCACGTGGCCCATCTGCATTAGGCATCATTTGTAGTACAGTGCCCCCCTAGATAGAAAATGAACCACTGACTGTGCATCACATCAGGGCCAGTTACTCAGTGGTGTAAAAACTGGCTGTAGGTGATTTGGTCTGATGTTGACAAAGGGGGTATGGGTATTTGCTGGTGCTAAGTAGACTGAGGACCCAGTCTACTCTGACTTACACTAGGGTCTTGTACTAATGGTGGGAGGAGATCTACACATCCTGTTGGCCAGTGTGTGTCTGCCATAAAGCCCAGCAGCCCTAGATCAGTGAGCTACTAGCCATCTGGAGGATAGTTGCCATGACTAGGTTATCCGGGAAAGCTCTGAGTGAAATCCTGATGTAAAATCATTCAGCGTACCAAAAATGAACTAAGGGTTGCTACACTGACTATAAATTCACTGATGAAGCATGGGTTAGAAGAGGATGACAATGATGACAAGGAAGAGACTGGATATTCTGTGTCCACAAGACAAGGTGGGACAGCAGTGTAGCAATACCTGTTGGCCTGGGATCTAGACTGTACTATTCAGGAGAAGGACACAATGAAAGGTGTTGGAATTGTGGTATGAGAGTCTTCTGAAGACAGTAAGGAATGTAAGCACAATCAGTGACAGACTCATGGCAATCAGAATCCAGTGTAGAGAGAGAGAAAGCAGTTATGATCTCAGCCTTTACCTCTAAATGTGAAGAAAGACCTGTCCATACCTTACATCTTCTTTTCTCCCTTCTTCACTTACTTCCTTACTTCTCTCAGTTTTTGTCCCCAACTTTCTCTCTGAATATACCATTAGTGTGTTTTTTCCTCACTACGCATTTAAATTTGTTTGTATTATACTAACTTATCTTTAATTTCTCTCTAAACTGGCTAAAATTTCTCTGTTAAATCATTGTCATATAACTTGTATCTACTCTTAACCAATGTTTTCATATTATGTCTATCTTGGTATAATTATTAAAACTTCATTTGTTTTTTGTATTATTTTTAAAGGCTGTAAAATTATTACTCTTAAATTGTTTTGTAACACTTATAAGCTTTTCTTTCCGTGCCTTCGCTGAAAATGGGCTCCAACCCAGTCAGACTTTTCTAGTTATCAAATGTCAATAAATAATAATTTGGAACCTAAAATGCTCATAGCGTGGCAAACAGAACAGTATGTGAGAGATGCCTGGAACCATATGGGACACCAGAAAGACTGAAGAAGAGGCCTTTCTTGGTTTCAGTCTGGCAAAGGTTTATTGGAGATCAATACATTTGATGAGAATCGCATACAAGAGTAACCGGCATGCAGCTCTAGTAGATTCCTACTTAGTAATGAAAGGGCATTGGTGCCATATCAAAAATTGCAAAGTCATCCTTAGTGCAATGGTCAGCCTTCTGCATAAACCACTGTTGGCCACTGTCAGCTACAAGCAGGGTTGCCAGATTTCCAACCAGCCAGGTAGGGACAAAAAAAAAAAAAAGGTCTTTCACGGCAAATGAAGACCAAAAAAAAAGGTCTTTCACGGCAAGTGAAGACCAAAAAAAAAAAAAAGGTCTTTAATGCGGAACAGAGTTCCACATTAAAGAACAGTAGCTAAGCACGGAGCTTCTCGTGTTTAATGCATTGCAATTCCGCATTCAACACAAGTAGCTCCGTGTTTAGCGATTTTTGATTGGCCCGTATACCGGCAAAATCGCTAAACACGGATCTTCTCGTGTTTAATGCAGAACATTGCAGTTCCGCATTCAGCAGAAGTAGCTCTGTATACAGGCCAATTAAAAATAGTTAAACACGGAGCTACTTCTGTTTAATGCGGAACACAAGAAGCTCCGTGTTTAGCGATTTTTGATTGGCCCGTATGCCAGGTATACAGGCCAATCAAAAAAAAAAACAAAGCGGAGGCTGGCCAGGATTTAAACCAGCAGGGCGGGACTCGGGATCAGGCTGCTGATCTCGGGACAGTCCCGCCCAAATAGGGACGTCTGGCAACCCTGGCTACAAGCAGTGGACAGAGAATGATCTGAGGTAAACAGAATTTAGTCTGAAGACCTGAAAGTTGACTGGAGTGAAAGCAAGAGTTCAAGGAACTATTTATGGCTTTAGCTCCTCTGGAAGAAGCAGCTGTGGGAGGAGCTGAAAAGGAATGGCAGTGTTTCAAAGCAGCATATGTGAAGACAGTAGAATGTGATAGCCATTTATGTGAATTTAAAGTGTTTTTTATTTTTATCTGCTTTATTTTTTGAAAAAAAAGCAAAAAAACAAAAATAAAATACTTGTTTTCCTGCCTTTCTAAGCTAGTATAGTCCAGTTTTCAGGTTGGTACTGAATTCAGGGCTGTGCTACAAGTGTCTGAGTTTGCCCTTATCTTACTTGGATAGAAGGAAATTTCTCTGTTCACCTGTGAGAGAGGGGAGCTTTGAGCAGCCTATCTGTCCCTGGAGGAGTGGTTTCAGCCCAGAAATTAGTAGTTTATTGGCCATTTTGGGTGAATTTCATTTCCCTGCTATAAAACCCACATTTGTGAGTTTTTTGCGCTTCTATACAGCTCAGCAAGCTCCTCCTCGTGCCCTGCAGAGTTCTACAGCAGCAGAGAGACAAAAGAAAGACTTTGGAGTGATTAAGTATCATTTTCCTGTATTTTCTTGCTGCCTTTAGCTAATTCCGCCTAAAACGCCGATTTTTTTAGTTTCTGTGATTTAAAAAGCTTGTTTCAGCTACATATTGTACTTATTTTACTGCCTGCACTTTAACAGTCATTGTTGTGTTCAAATTACCTGTTTAACTGTTGTAGGCTACACACTCAAATGTGATAGCCATTTCTGTGCATTTAAAGTGTTTTTTGATTTTATCTGCTTTATTTTCTGAAAAAAACAAACAAGAAAAATACGTTTTCCCGCCTTTCTAAGCTAGTATAGTCCAGTTTTCAGGTTAGTGCTGAATTCAGGGCTGTGTTACAAGTTACTGTGTTTGCCCATACCTTACTTGGATAGAAGGAAGTTTCTCTGTTCACCTGTGAGAGAGGGGAGCTTTGAGCAGCCTATCTGTCCCTGGAGGTGTGGGTTCAGCCCAGAAATTAGTAGTTTATTGGCCGTTTTGGGCTAATTTCTCTCTCTTTCATTTCCCTGATACAAAACCTGCATTTGCGTGGTTTTGCACTCCTGGCAGCGCCGGTTAGCTAGAGTATAACTATTCCTGGCTTCACAAAGGCTACTCCTCAATTTTTCCCTTGGAACTAGACAAACCTTAAACTTATGCACTCAAACCTCTTACTTCTCAGCCGGGCACTTGCTCAAAACTCATAACAAGCACTAATAAACCTTAGCACTAGACCCCCCCCCCCATACTGTAGAGAAGGACAAGGCTCTCTATTCGACCTTACCAGCAAATCAGTAAAACAGTTCACTGTACCTCTCCAGGCATGTCCAAAGGGCAGTTTCAGGTGTACTCTCCGGTCAAACTGGTGAATCTGGGCATTTTGAGGCAATGTTACAACTGCCTCATGTACACAGACAACCCTCTCCTCCTACCACCAAACACTAATACATGCGAGAGATGCAGTTATACAGACAAACTGGAGGCTAAGCTCTCTCAACCCAAGACTGGACCAGGCAGTCAAGAGGAGAAGGGAATTACTTGCATCACACCACCAGTCTCACATAGACCTATGAAAACAGCACCGGCAAAAAACACGAAAACATACTCTGAGGCTCTAAATAAAAATCTGCAAAAGCAACAGAGAGCTCCAAAGCAGACTTCCAAGCAACCTCCACCCCCCAACACAAACCATGAAACACATACTTCACAAAATCAGTGTGCCATTAAGGCAAAATAACATACCCAACACACTAGTAATAGGTGACTCTATAGTCGGGCACACTGACGTCCCACTCACTAGGCTGAACAAGGAGAAGGTTACTGTTAGCTGCCTGTCAGGTGCCAGGATCCGCCACATAACACAAGCACTCAGCACTCCAGAAAAAGTACAAATACGACACTGTCATTGTCCTTGTTGGTGTGAATGACCTGAGCTGTACCTCCCTGGACTACATGAAAAGAGACATGGAGGAGCTCTCTGATCACGTAGCCCAGGCCGGTATGACCCGGACCCTGAGTAGCTTCCTGCCCTCACCAAGAAAGATAGTGTGGTATAAAGAAAAAATTATCAATTTCAACAATTGGCTAAACATCTGGTGTCATTCAAAGGGGATCCAGTGTCTGTCAGCCTGGGATGACATGCTCAACAAGCCATGCTGCTTTGCCAGAGATGGCTTGAACCTGTCACCCTTAGGCTTTCGAATACTGGCCAAGACTCTTGCCACCCCCATAGTGCCTTTTTTAGACAAGGCTGAAAAGACAAACCCACCTCCGTAAATAGCACAAGTAACAAAAAACTGAGAGTAATGCTACTCCGTGCCAGACGTCTAAACCTCAAAATGCACTCACTCGAGGCACTCCTCAGTATGGAGAAAATTGATATATGTGCAGTAACAGAAACCAGTTTAAGGCTCCAGAGAGCACCCCAGCACTACCAGGCTACAACTCATGCCATATATTTCAGCCACAAAACCCGGACCGAAATACAAAAGTCGGGGCCGTATCCATATTCATCAAGGTTACCCACACCTCCAGGTTAGTGGCACAGCACGATGCTTCAGAGCTCATACACGTGCAACTAACAACGGGCAAAACTGCAATTCAAATTATAGCTTGCTACAGATCACCCACCATGTCCCTGGACCCCCCATTCTGCATTTCTGGAAACACTGGGAAACGTAAAGGTCCTACCAAACACCCTGATATTGGGTGATTTCAATTACCCAAACATTAACTGGGAGAACTACTCAAGTACTTACTCCCTTGCCCAACATTTCCCAGAATTTATAAACTCAAACGCCCTGGTTCAACTGGTCAGCACCCCCACCAGAGGTGACAACATATTGGACCTGGTCATCACCAACCTGGGCGACCGGTGTTCCACACCGGAGGTCCACCCCTTGCTGGTTAGATCTGACCATAAACTAATCACTTCTGGATATCCACATTCTGCCCCCACCCCCGGTCAAAGAAACCACCGTGAAAAACTTTTCAAAAGCAAACTTCACGTTACTTAAGACCGAGGTGGAAAGTTACAAAGCCCCCCATGCTAAAGGATAAGCTGTCCAAGCTGCAAAATCCTTAACTAATGCACTCTACGAGCACCTACAAGAATGCATGGATCTTGCTATCCCAAGCAAAACCAAGACTCACTCCTCCAAGAAAAGGAAACCAGTCTGGTGGACCCCTGCCATAAACAAGCTATACAATAGAAGGAGGAAACTAGTACATAGAAGAGTAAAATCCCAAGAAGGGAAGACATCCCTGATCAGTGTCAGCAAGAAACTACAATCCCTCATAAAATCATCCAAGGCTAGCTTCAAAAGAAAAATTGCCAAGGACTCCAAAGATGACCACAAGGCATTCTTTAGCTATGTCAAGAATCTAAGTGGCAATTCTCAGATGTGCTTGGAGTTAGTGCAGAATGGCACAAAATGCACTGAACCAACCGATATAGCCAACATCCTGGCAGACTGGTTCAGTGCAAACTTTACCCCCCTCTCACCCTCAAAAGGGCCCATAACTTTACCAAAAGAATGTAGTGCCCCTGAAGTCGCAGACACTGAGGTTAAAACAGCCCTCTCCAAAGCCAGTAACACAGCATCAATGAGACTGGATGGTGTACCAGGCTGCGTCCTGCACAAGCTCAAAGATGAACTAACCCCTCACCTAAACACACTGTTCAAACTCAGCCTCTCCACAGGCTACGTGCCCATAGAGTGATGCACAGCAATCATTATTCCGCTCCACAAAGGTGGAGCCACAACAGACCCTGGGAACTATCGCCCTATACGCCTGACTGGCTTGGTCTGCAAGGCTTTGGAGCGCATCATCATGGATCTCATTAACAGAGACACTGGGAACTTCCAAACACTGGACCCTACCCAGTTCGGCTTTGTTAGCGGCAGATCATGCCTCCTAAACTTGGTGGACTTCTTTGAGACAGTTACCAAGGCTATAGACGAGGGAAAGGTGGTCCACACAGCCTTCCTAGACCTCGCAAAGGCCTTCAACACCATTCCCCATTCTGGTATTATAGACAGCCTCACCAGCCTGAACATAAACCCCTACGTCACGAGATGGGTTGCCAACTGGCTCACAGACAGAACCCACATGGTAAGAGTTGCAGGAGCTAGGTCTGACTCTAAACCGGTTACAAGTGGTGTTCCCCAGGGCTCAGTCCTAGGACCCCTCCTGTTCGGCATGTACTTCTCAGAGGTACAGACAAGCACAGGAGGACTGTGTGTGACCAAGTTTGCAGACAACTGCAAACTAGGGGCTATAATTGACTCTCTAGCTGACACAAACATCCTCCAAAAGGGTCTCACTGAGACGGATACCTGGTGTCAAAACCATGGCCTCAAGCTAAATGCCAAAAAGTGCATAGTCATCCCCTTTGGAAAAACAAAGTACCCACAAATTACCACATAGGTGGTAGCCCCCTAAATACGGAAGATATAATAAGAGATCTGTGGACCCAAGTAGATAGTAACCTCTCCTTTGATAATCACATTGCCAAAGTGGTTAGAAAATCCTTCTATGTGGCCCACCTAATCACAAAAGGGTTTGCATCCAGAGCAAAGGAGGTCATTGTGCCCCTCTACACATCACTCATCAGACCCATCATAGAGTACAATGCCCCATTTGGGATGTACCTTACAAGACACCTGCAATAGCTGGAAAGACCACAGAAGTACCTCACCAAGAGGATCACTGACCTCAAACAGATGCCCTATGCAGCTCGACTGAAGAAACTCCAGCTGTACTCAGTTGCATACTGCCTACTCAGAGGTGATCTCTGCCTAACATACAAGGCCATGTCCAACCCGGAATTGATGGACATGCTCGACCTAAAGAAAACCATATCCCCTCGAGCCACAAACACTAGGGATCTAAACCTCACCACAACAATAAATAGGACGTGTTGGAGGGATCGAGTCCTGTCCCACAGACTTCCCATGCTCTGGAACAAGATTCCAATCTACATTAGGCAGAGCTCCTCGCTAACCCTCTTCAAAAGAAACCTTGACCAATGGATGGAAAACAGAAAGTTTACCCCGGGGATCACTTCAATGGCTGTGCTGGACAGAGGCACAGGGAACTAATCTAAGGGGCGGCAAAAGCCAAATCATTCTGGCTAGGCTTATAAATGCCTTCGGGCAGATAGCCTAGTACCTACCCATGAACCTAATAGGTATGTCACCAGACCAGGTATGGAAATAAGATGCATTAGGAAAGCTGGTGGTGGATTGCAGAAGTCCAGTAAATTATCAAATGAAAGGAGGAGTGCAGGAGGAAGTGGGAGATAGAAAAGGCAGTTCAAGCTAAGAGGGAATACTGGTTGGCTAACAGAGGTTTAGAAAGGCCAGAATGGTAAAGAAAAAATTCTTAAGAAAAACTCTGCCTGCTTCTGGAAAGTGGCTCAGCAGATGGCACAAAAAATTTCTATCAGGTTGTAAGGCAACAATAGAAAGATAAACATGAATGTTGATAGTCACTACTCTTAAGGGATACCAACAACAATCTTTCAAGTCCAGAAGACATTAAAGGCAACTGGAAAGAACACTTTGGGAATCTTGTGAAAGAAATCCCCACAGAAGCTGTACTGCCTCATATGAAACTTACAATGAAACAGGATGGAGAACCCACTTTAAATGAAATATGAATTGTACTAAAGAAAATGAAGTCATAAATAAACTCTGTGCCAAAGCAGTATGACTGCAAATAAACCTTTAGTGGTGCTTCCTGGCAAAAGTAAACCAGTCATGTCCGGGTTGTGTATGAAACCCGGAACTGCAGAGGCTCCTCCCAATGACATGGAGCAACACACCACCACCACCAACACAATGAACTAAACAAAAAACTCGGAGCCAAAGCAGTATGACTGCAAATAAACCTTTACTGGTGCTTCCGAGCTTTTTGTTTTTTTTTTGTTGTTTAGAAAATGAAGTCATGGCAGATATTCTTGGGTCATTAGAGGAAATGGTTCCTGAGGGTACTCCTCAGAGAATGGAAAGAAAGATGTATCCTATATGAGTGGAAAATAACCATTTTAGTGTCCCTGAACAAGAACAAAGGAGTTATTCACAACTGCAGGCAGTGCAGCAGTATCAAACTGTTGTCACACTGCTTGAATGTGCTGGAAAAGTTATTTCTAAGTGAATACTTGGAGCCTGTCATTCCTGGACTTGGAAAAAGCATGTGACAAGGTCTCGAGAAAGCTGTCTTAGGCAGCGGATGGTTCAAAGTCCTTGAAACATTGCTAGAATTTGTACTGGCTATGTGCAAGGACCCAGTTACATGAGTATGAGTGGTCAATGGATTCACAAATAAGTTTTCAGTGGGAGTGGGTGTGCATCAGGGTTCAGCTGTGAGCTCACTCTTGTTCTTACTGGTGATAAGCTACATCAGCGGGAACAGATTAGCAAAGCTACTGTACGCGGACTCCACTTGCAGACTCTGAACAGGAGCGTCAGCAAATGATAGAGGACCAGAGTGCAAACTGAAGGCATATAGAATGAAACTAAGTAGAGTGGTTATAGCCACAAATGGGAGAATCAGGAAAAAGCTGAAAATTGAGGTGAGGAAAATAGTGGAACAGGTTAACAGCTTCAGGTATCTGGGAGGGGTGGTTGAAGAGTAAGTAAGTTTGAATGAAGAATTCAGTGATAGCTGATAGATACATAAAGGAATGGTTTGGCCAACTCTTCTGTGTGGCACAGAAGCCAGGGCAGTGAGGGCAGTGCAACTGAGGTAGCTTGAGCTGATGGATGTAAAATGCATGAAATAAGTAGTCGAGTGTACGTACTGGTACAGATTAAGGAATGAGGGCATCAAAGAGGAAGCTAAAGTAGCCCAACTTGTAGAGAAGGTATAGAACAACAGATTACAGTGGTTTGGTCACATGTTCTGGAAAGCAGAAGATGGTTTGGAAAGTAGATTTTCAAGAGACATAATGAAGGCAAGAGGAGATGAGGATGTTCACCCAAGAGATAGATTGCATGACTTGTGAAAGCAAAATATAACTGTCAAAAAAGTTGCAAGAGTGATACCATATCGCGAGAAGTGGCAAGAGGTGGCAGAAGACGGTAATCCCATGTAAAATGGGAAAAGGGGGTAAATGGTGATGGCGATAATTCTGTTTAAACAAACTTTTGTCCTAAATACAAAATTTTTGGGCTACACCTTCTAAGTATGCTGTTAAGATTTCTACTAATACAATATAATGTTTAGGGAATTTTAACTTTATGTAAAAGACATTTTTTTTTTGTTTCAGTGCAGTACTCAACTAAAGGTCACTAATTTATTTAGAGGCACACATTTTTCTCTGTGATCTGGAAGTGAAACGTACCATGTCTGCTGTACTGCATATGATCTTCCTTCCACCAACTAGAACCCAGAGACAGATTTAAAAAGTGCGATGTGACATTACATGTTTTTTGCAGAAGGCATGCACCCCATCCACCACATATGGAGACTGTGTCCCTTTCTCCCAGTCTGTAAATTTTACTACCACTGAGGTTGTAGCAGCTCAGAGATAAGTTGGTGACACTTCTGAGTGCCTGTTGTGCTGCACAGTTAATGCTGTGTCTAGGCATCAATGTGAAAAATTGAATCAAGACAGCAAAACCATATTGCCCACTGCTGATAAATGCTGTGTAGTATAGCATTTTGAATCAAATGAAAGTTTTCTGTCTTATTTAATAATTACCAAATTGCCACATATCTTTATCCAATAGTGCTGCAGTTTTTCTCATGAAATCTCTGTAACAAATGCAGGCAGTGTTGGAAGTATAGCAGTACCTTGTAGCTTAGATTACATGTGCAATTCCACAGCTCCCATATGTTATGCACTGACATGGCTCATATTACCATGCAGAATCCAACATTTGTACTGGTTGTGTGACATTTTACCATTTATTTATTTTTGCTTTAACATTCATCAGTTGTAATTTCCCTGGTTTTACAGTTCTTAACTTTAAATGCTAACCAATTCTTTGCTTTCAGTGAAAAGAATTTCTGACAATACATCTTCTGTAAACCTGTTTGAATACAGGAATGCTGAAAGATCCATAAATTGATCTCTTAATTTAATTAGCAAAGATGCATCAGTCAGTAGCCTACAGATTACTATAAACGTACTGGCAGCTGCTTGTTTAGAGGCACGATAGTTCATGTTTTAAATCCTATTCCATTTTATCTTTTTTAAGTCCTTAAGAAAAAAATAATGTTTAGGGTGATCATTTTGATTGTTAAAATTCTTGTCTCAAACTCACTTGTCACACACTAGTAACCAGTAATGTAACCCGAACATATTGGGAATTATTGTTTACTTGGAGTTGGAGTAATCTATCTGCCTAGGATGAATGAAAGTACTTATTAAACAAGTGCTTGTAGGGCAATGCGCTGTGAAACAAACAAAACAAGAGGTTAGTGTGGTTAAAGTGCGTGAAAGCTGCTGTGTGTGTGAAAAGCAAAAGCAAACCATATATATTACTAATATAACATAAGGTGGAATTTTGATGGTTTACTTTTCCATGTGTCAAAAGGCAAGGCAGAAGGTAAGGGCAATGTAGGGGTAATTCCAGAAATGTCATTAAGGATTTCAGGTACACATATAGGCCTTTTGACAAGATGATTGCCGTGCATCATTGTAGAGAAGAAAGGTCATTACAAATTAAAGCTTTTAACAACTTGTTGAAGACATTGTATGTAATTGCTTCTATCGTTGAGTAGAACTAAGTCTTTCCAGGAAGGAGTTCACTGTCCTTATTCTTAGTGGGAGGATTAATTGCTGTTTGGATTGACATATAAATTATCATGAGGAAGAAGACTATGCAATTAAAGGAGATGGGGGATTCTTGTTACATAGTTAGCTGCTTTCTGTCATCTTTTCAGTGCTGCTAGTTATGTATTGTGGTATGACTTCATGACCTTTTAATAAAGTAGCTCCAGGGTGCTCTCAGGACTCTGCTGTCTGCATATTGTTTATTTTTTGTTTCTTACACCTAACAAGAGAAAAGGTACCATTTCCTTCCATGCATTCAGTTTATCTTCTCTGTCTTTAGGAGATACTATTTCAGTCACTATGAAAGAAAGAATCCAGATTAGATACAAAAGACTGTATTTTGAGTGTTAATTTCTTTGAAGATGCTATGATGTTCACTCATTCATTATCTACTTAGTCCAGCAAGCTTAATGAGCCAAATGTCTTCACTGTACCTGTTGGACCATTGTGTGGTTCAGTGACTTGCTAAAGAGGTACTGCATTATTCAAACCCAAATAAGATAATTGCAGTGTATTCTGTTTGTTATTCTGGCCACAAGATAAAAATATAGATGCTGCTGGCAGGTAAAGAATAAAAGTCCAGTTTGTTTGCCTTTTTAAAATTACCTAATGAAGTACCAGCTGTCCCAAAAAGGCAGTTTAGTCAGATAAAAAATCATTTCCACGTGTCAGATACCATCATAATACAAATATATCATCACCTGAAATATTTGAATTTATTGACTGTAACAGTGGTGCAGCAGGTAACATTGCTACCTCACAGCACTTTAGTTTGGTTGTTCAGTAGGATGCCTTTTGTCTGAAATATGCATATCCAGAGCTGGATCCAGCACCAGGCGACCCATGTTGGCTAGGGAGGAGGAAGGGGGGACCTGATTTCCTTAAAAAAAAAACTGTTAGTAAAAAAGTAAAACCTGACTTCACCAGCAGTGGTACCTTGCAGGTACTTCAGCAAGCCCCAGAAACCTCAGAGTTAGGACAACTTTCATAACACAAACCCCATTAGAAATCCACAGGAGATCTAAGTATTATCTCCACACAGTAACAGATTTATAGCAAACAGAGCCATGAGTGCATGAGAGCAGCAGCCAAGCCTCATACCTGTCAGCAAAAGTGTGTGTACACAGAGTAGCAGCCAAACCCGATCAGAGCTGAGAGTAGATGCATACCTCTCAACTCCTTAGCGCGCGCGCATATGTGTGTATGTGTATATATATATACACATATACACACACACACCAGCTGAGCTGCCAGGTCTCCTTTAATTTTATTTATTTATTTTTGTAAATCGTCTGCCAGTGTCAATCACAGCATACTTGCTTTTGTTACAGAAGACTGTGGGTTCTGTTCCCACACCAGCTGGATTGATAGCTGACACACACCATTTTTTTTTTTTTTTAATGTAACATAGGTAATTTGTAGATGAAGCACTGAAATGCAAAGTTGTTCGCCAACAGCAACCTGTTCAAATGGTTACAGTTGTATTTAATGTGGAATTATTCAGATGACTTTTTCTTCTGTGGAGATTGTACGTATGATGTCATATTGATGGATTGTAATGACAACAGTTTGAGTGGCCTTTTATGGTTGAAATGTTCTGAAATAGGGAATTTTGTCATTTTTGGTTCATACATTTTGTTTCTCAGCTTACTGGAAAAATGTTAAAAACTACAAATTTAAAACCTACCATAACAAATGTTGCTGTATTGTACAAGGAATATAAATTAGTACCATCAGGAAGTTGTATTAAAGAACGCAATTAAAGAACGCATGCATGTATGCCTGGTCCTTAAAATGTGTGCAGGGGGGGCCAGTGGTTTGAAAACAGCCCAAAAGTACAGCTAATCAGTCACTGACCACATCCTTTTTCTATGAATGTGGGTTTCAGTGCATGTGACTTTCAGTTGCAGATGTTTACTCTTGCTCATGTTACATCTGTTTTTATTATGAGACTATATTGCTTTGTTAAGGAAATGGCTATCAGTGGTTTGTGATAAAATTTGAAATAAAAGTTTTAAATTAAATCCCAAGTATCTGTAATCCTTGTAGAAGTAAAGAGGAAAATAGTATGTACACTGACAGGTCTGAGCAGTGTTTATGGTAACTGGGGAGAGATGGCCAAGTAATGGGATGCTAGAATGGCTGGGGGGGGGGGGTGATCCATTACCCTGCCTAGTGTCTTATTTGACCATGATCCAGCTCTGTGCATGTTCTCCCTGTGTCTATATGAATTCCTGCCAGGGGCTCTGATATCCCAGTGAATTCAAAAGGCATACTATAGGTGAACTGGTGTTCCACTAATTTACCAGTTGACATTGCACATTTTGTGTGTGTGTGTGTGATGATGATCTGGCACCAATTTCAGGATTAGTTCTTCTGCTTTACACCCAGTGATTGCTTGGATACGTCTTGACTCCCCCTTGATCCTGCATTGGATTAAGCAGATAATGAGAATAAAGGAATGAGTGAACATTATAACTGCATGGAGGAAGCCAGGATATTTACATTCATGCCAGCAAACCATGTAGTTTAGTAGAACCAATGCAGTTAATAGTAGAGCCATACTAAAAATCTAACTTTAACTTCATACCACACAGGAGCAGAATGGATCCAGGAACAGAAAACAGCAACACTGTAGTAAATATCCAAAGAATTTACTGTCTGCAAGAACAGAGATTAAGCGCTTTTGTATAAATACTTCATCAGAATCACAACGCTAAACACACCTATCACTCTTAAATACCCCACCCTTAAAACCCTAACCAATGAAAATAACAAATGCATTAACCCATACTATGACTCTTAAAAAAGTGATGTGAAATATGACCCAGTAAACACTAGAGCCTCACAATGCATTTAAACATTTGACATTAACAATATAAGTTAATAAGTTTATATCAAAACTAATTCAAATGCATAAAATTCATATAAATGATTTTCATAAAAGTAAACAAATAACATATATACATATTAAAACAGGTTGATAGCCTAAGAAATATATGTGGAGTCATACCACATATGATTTCAACTTTAAAATGCTATAGAGGTACTTTCATTCAAACCCGGGGGGAAGTAGCATTGACCCTCAGTTGCCACCTCAGCTCCTTGGTTTCTAACAGATCTTCCCAGGGTCCCCCCTGAGGTCCCTTTGTAAACGTTCCAAAACAAAGACGCTGAAGCTGTGGTCCTTATGCTCACTAATGTGCTTGGCCTTTGCATTTTTTGTATCCTCCTTCCTGATGTCCAAACCATGCTCATACATACGCTCCTTGAACTTTCTCTTAGTTTTCTCCACGTAGAAACACTCACATTTTGAGCATCTGGTGACATGTATAACCCCCACCGAGTTACAATTACTGTGAATCCTAGAAACAATGTTAAAATGATTCACTGTGACACAATCTCCTTCAAAAACCATTTTGCATTGGGCAAAATTGCCACACCTGTAAGTTCCCCATTTTTTCTTGGTAAACTCCAGTCCATGATCAAAAGTGCCCTGCTCCAAATGGTTCTTCAAGGTTTTCCTTCTCCTAAATATGATTTGGGTTTTTGGTTAGCCACCATGCTCATTTCCTTAAAATGGGAAAATATGTGCCAATATTTATAGATAGTGCTTCTTATGTGGGCAGCCTCATTGCAATATTGTGTAATAAAAGCTCCTTGTGAATCCAACCTACTATTTGTACCACCTCTCCTAAAATAATTGCTTCCTGAAACTTCATGGGAACAAATAAGGAGAATAATCTCTCCCATTTGCCTTTTGACTGTTCTATCCCTACACACCTGCGTGACCATCTCAGTAGGGTACCCTCTGCTTGAAAACATATGTCCCATTTTCTCACATTCCTTGTTAAAGGTTTCCCAACTTGAAGCCATATGGGCTAGACGGATGTATTGCCCCTTGATGATGCCAAATTTTTGATGGAGGGGGGTGGTTACTTTAAAAATGTAATGTACTGTTGCTCTAGGTTGGTTTCCGATATATGGTGCTAACCCATCTCTTGTTCTGTATGTCCTTTGACAAGGTAACATCTAAATCAGGGGTGTCCAACTTTTTGGCATGCTGGGGCTGCATTGAGTGAACAGAAATTGTCTTGGGGCCTCATATAAAATATATCATATAGTTGACTCTTGCTGCCACGGGAGACCAAAGTCGACCTCCTGGATGTACTGTAGGTGCATTCGAATAATGAATAAATGTAATAAATGCCTAATATTTGCCTTAAAATTCTAATTCTCTAATCTAACAGTTAATGCTAACATCTTGGTTAATATATATATTTTTTTTACAAATAAACAGATATTCACTATAGCACTAGCATTTCTCACTGGAAAAAACACTCCTGCAGTCCAACTACATAAAATGTCAACATTAGCAGTCCTACAATACTATAATCCACAAAAATAAGCCAACAAATTTGCAATAAAGTAAAGAATTCTCATTACTGACTTAATAAAACAATTGTGAGTAAGCTACAAGAGGGTCTCGCCCAAACAAATGACTGGTGACAGAAACATGGCCTCAAGCTAAATGCCAAAAAATGCATCATCATCCCCTTTGAGGAGAGTGATGTCCCCACAAATTATCACATTAATAACAATGTTGTAAGCGTGCAATCAGTTGTGAGGTGCTTGGGCACCCAGGTTGATAGAAACCTGACTTTTGATCACCACGTTGTCTCCGTTGTATGGAAAGCTTTTTACATGGCCCTCCTCATTAATAAGAATATCTCATCCAGGGACAAAGGAGGTCATAACATCCCTGTATTCTTCCTTTACAAGAGCCATTATTGAGTGCAACGCCCCTTTTGGCATGTGCCTCAGCAAAACACCTTGCCAAAAGAAAGACTACAACCATTTCTGACAAAAAAGGTCAAAGGATTGAGTTCACTTAGTTATCTAAACAGACTAAAAAGCTTCTTGCTTTCCTCTGTCTCTCACTGGCCCCTGTAAATTTCATCACTGGCTTGCTTTCCAGGCTAAGAAAGATCCTGCCTTAAGAGACTTTCTCCACCTCAGAAATACTGGTTATATTTAAAACGCTCATTACAAAGACCACAACCTTCACTGCACCATAAACAAGCCACTTTGTATGGACAGGTTCTTGACACAAAAACCTTCAACTTCTGTAAAAAGCTCATCTCGTTATCAAACAATGTAGTTCAGCAACAAAACAACTGGATGGATAGCGATAAATGTACTCCTTGAGTACGTAGCATAGCCTTCATCAAACCAGATGGAAAATCCACATACTAAACTTTCCTTGCTGGATGGCTAAGATCCAATATTGGTTAGTCAAGTCTACTTGTCCAAGAAGAAGGGCCTATTTAACGTAAGAATTCCATTTGCAAAAATA
Organism: Protopterus annectens; assembly: GCF_019279795.1. NCBI lineage: Eukaryota > Metazoa > Chordata > Ceratodontiformes > Protopteridae > Protopterus > Protopterus annectens. The sequence goes on from NC_056728.1 coordinate 1,818,566,111, forward strand.
TATTCAGTACACATATTAAATTTCTCTCTCTTAAACACACACACACAAGGAGCCCCTACTTGTAAAATAGGCAACCTCAGTAATCACATGATACACGCACTGAATGAAATTGTCTGGAAGTCAAAATATCTGAAAAAAATCATAATAGAGATGGATTCATCCATGGAGTTTCCCACTACCAAAAGGACCATTAGTAAATCAACAAACAACTGCTCAGCAAAAAGTAAATCTATAAACTCTCTAAGATCTTACTACATACTGGATTAAACATATAACTTATAGGAACCGAAAAAGAAAGTCCAGCACCAGGGAAGTTTAAAATAACAGTACTTTATTGTGGCAACCCAAAAATGTAAAGCAGACCGGTTTCTACAGTAACAAAGCCTTCCTCAGTGCATAAACTAACACTGATTAAGGCAAGCATTAAATAGTGCACTACTAAGTTAGAGACTTGAGCTTATTGGTTGAAACCAAATTAACTGAGTTCATTTAGGCCTGGCTTAAACAAAGCACCCAACCTGACAATCCAACTTGATTCTTTTTCATTTAAAATAGAATGCCATCCTGTTTTGCATGATTTATTTCCTTGGATGTTATCTGTAATTGTAAATTGAAACCTGGTAATGCAGTGGGTTATAGTATGTTTGTACAAAGCGTTTGATAGCCTCTTATTTTCAATATCACTAAGATGTTCACTAATCCTAAATCTCAAAGGGCGAGACGTTTGTCCTACATAAAATGCAGAATAAAAACACTTCACCAAATAGATTACCCAATCACTACTGCAATTACCAAAACAACATATTTGATAAACCTTGGAAGAGTTATTGCTGGTAAATTCTTTAGTTTGGGAAACATGTGCACAGGCACTACAATGCCCACACAAAATATCGCCCACTAATTTGTCCCTGAATAGGGTTACCTGTTGTTTATGGGGTGGAGTGAGATGTTTATAATGGGTGAAATAGGAATTTATAGTACGACCCTTTCGGTAGGAAAATAAACATTGCAATGGGAGCATATCTGCTAATTTTTCATTGGCCAACAAAATGTCCCAGTGTTGGTTTATAATGTTTCTGAAACTACTAATATTTTGTCCTTTAAGTTGTAACCAAATGAATGGGTTGAGAACTGTTTGTCCCTGCTTTTAGACGTGTCCCTATATCGGAATAAATTACTCTGATCTTGATTTGTTGCAAATGCACAAGCCCTTTGTATTGAATCAGTAGAATAACCTTATTGATAAATCTCAGATCATTACTGCAATTTATATAGGCTTCATCAGTAGAGCAAATATGTTTGATACGTAAAAATTGAGACTTGGGTATGTTTCAGATTATGTGGTAAGGGTGATTGCTCAGTGCATAAAGTAGGGTATTGAATTGTGGAAATTTTCTGAAAATCTCTGTTTTGAGTGTGTTGCCATCCTGTCTGGTAATATAAACATCCAAAAATGTTATGTGGTTATAATCCCAGTTAAATGTGAATTGAATACCCCATTTATTTTCATTTAAGTATTGTACAAACTCCTGCACATGTGACACATCACCCCTCCACACCATCCAACAATCGTCCAAGTAATGTCTTCAGATGTCCATATCCTGTAAAACTATGTTGTGATTATCATCATAAATCAATTGCTCTTTGATGTAGTCTATTAGAAGGTCAGCATAAATAGGAGCAAATGATGCGCCCATGGCCATTCCTCAAACTTGCCAGTAGTACTTCCCATGGAAATAAATAACATTTTTAGTAAAAACATGTTCAGTTAAACAAACTAATAGAGTATTGAATAAAGGAGTGTATATTGCCGCTTTGTCTAGACAAAATTGAATGGCTTCTAGTCCTGCCTAGTGTGGGATGTTGGTGTATAGGGCGGTGACGTTTAATGTGCATAGAAGCCAACCCTGACCTAGCTGAATATCATTAATAATGTTTAGAAACTGAGTAGCATCTTTAATTCTTGATCTTACTAAAGAAAGTAAAGATTGTAAGTATTCTGTAAGGAAGGCGGATAGGGGTTCTGTCAGAGAATCCTGTACCTGATACGATTGGTCTTCCTGGTGGTTGTGTGGGGTGTTTATGTATTTTAGGTAACTGGTACAGGTATTGGGCTTTGGGATCTGAAACTGTTAACTGATATCTAACACTCTAACTAATAATCCCTTCTTCCTGTGCTAATTCCAAAAATTAGTCAATTTCTTTTTTAAACTTAAATGTTGGGTCCAGGGGCACAAGCATGTAGAATTAAGCATTGGACAATTGTTTGTCTGCCTCTGCACTATACATGCTCCAGTCCATAATGACCACCGCTCCACCCTTGTCAGCTGGTAAAATCACTAGGTCATGTTTGTTACTAAGTTTATGTAACACTTCCTGTTCTTGTTTGGTAAGATTATGATTAATGTGATAGTAGATATTGTGGTTGAAGTGTAATTCCTTCAAAATACACTCCTTGAATACTGAAACATGTTTGTCCATGGGAGGCATGAAGCTAGATTTTCGGAAATGAAACCCAGTAGATCTTTCAATTGAGTTTGTGCCTGAAAAGAACAATTTCAGATTGAGTTCTACAGAATTCATTTATATCATTTACTAAAGCAGGTTCAGAAACAAAAAATGTAGGGACAAAATTTAAACCTTTATTGAGCAGTTTTATTTCCACATGCGAAAGTGTCTGAGACGAAATGTGTACATTGTTAGTGTCTAGCGTGATAGAATTTTGTCCAAAAGTTGTTGGATGTTGTGTACTTTTTCGGTGCTTTCTACCCCCCATGTCTCTTGACCCTAAAGGGTCACTATTAGGTCTTCTCTTGGCAGCTGGAGATACCTGCATGGAGATGGATTCTATATCAGTTATAGAAGAAGAATCATCTCCTGAAGTCCCCCTATGGGTTATTCCCCTTGTTTCTCAGTATGGATCTAGGTTGTTTCTTTTTATTAATGTGTTTGTGTCCTGAATCTTGAAACCTAACACTCTTATATGTGCCAAATGGTTTACCTCTGTCATAATCTAATATGTCTCTATTGAATTTTTGTGTTTCTTCTTTATCAGTTGTTGCTCCAGGGATGGATACATCTTTGGCCAAAATGTTCAAATGTTTCTTAAAAAAAGGGGTTCCCTTTCATAAATTCTTACTTCATAGCAGTTGTTTGCAACCTCTGCAATACATTGGTCTATGGTTCTTTCATAATAGGAAATAAGGGCATCAACAAATGTCATTAATGCTTATGTTGGGCTTGAGCCCAATCCTGAGATAGTTTTTCATCTACCTGACTGACCCAAGGGTTGGATGGTGAACCCTTAGGCCCCGTGGAGTAGTATCCTTGAGTTTATATGCCTTGAACAACTTCAGGTGCCAAATGTTGGACCTAAGAGTTTTCATACTTCTTGTAAGCTTTTGAAATAATCCTTCACATAAATTGTCACGATCATTCATACCCAAATGTGAATTTTCTAAACTTGATCATCTCAGACCAAAAACCTCCCAAGTTATCCTGGTTTGCTGAGAGACCTTCCAATAGTTTTGAAAGATCTATATTGGGAACAAAAGGTAGCTGTCACTTCTTAAATGTAAATGTGCTCAAATTAACTAATGTTATGTAAACAAATCGAATTGTATATCAAAATTGAACAGTCTAGATCAACTTTATGCACTGTACCAAAGAAAGTTACTCCCAATAAATTTCAAGCGGTGACTCAAATATAAAGTATAGCCAATGAGAATAATATCTATATCCAGAAATTGTGCATCATTCCAACCAAAATTAAATAGTTGTCTTCAGGATATTGTCAATATTGAAAGCCTATACCATTTATATTGGATTCCTAGTTTATAGGGATGTGAAAAAGAATGTTTCTCCAATAATCCTAATAAGCAAAAAGTATTTGTGTAGCACCTTAAATACTGACCGACTTTTGTCTCCGCCAAAAAAAGTTTGTATAAGTATTTATAATGAAGCCAAGACAATCTCCAAATTTTACCATAAATACTTCTGATATCATATTTTGAAGAGCTGACCTTCGTCACTGCTCTGAGTAAGTATTAGTGCCAAAGCTGATTCATTATCTCCATGCATCTGTGTAAATACTGTTCAGAAGTTGTAACTTGCTTATATTATGTATGGTTCCTACACATATGTTAGAAAGAATCAACTCTCAATGCACATCCCCCATACATAGTTGTAACAATTATTAGATCTATACATATGTTTAAAAAGTTCTAGGGTTTCACCATATTGACAATGACAAAAGACCACCCTATGGTGAAAAAATAAATGTCAAGAAACAATGGCTATAGTATATAGAGAAAACCGCTAAAGATATTGAGTAATATAATCCAACTATAGTATTAGATATGCTATAAAAAAGGAACACATAAGTAGTGGAAGCACTATAATACATACATACAGCTCCTTGTCATGTCATGTGCATATAATGGACAATATTCAATGTGAAATAACAAAAACATCCAAAAACCCCCAATTCTCAGTAAAATGTGCACAGTAATTAACCTTAGAACAGCATGAACATTTTTACCATGGCCTATTTTCAATGGACCCACCTATAATATGAATTCAAGACTCTGATTCAAAAAACATTTGTTTGGATTGAAAATATGTCCATTTTCCTATATAGACTAGTAAGCCAAAGGCAAATATATACATCAGAATGCTGATTTGCCAAAGTCCTGAATTATGATATAATAATATCAAAGTCCTGGACCAGAACCCTATAAGTCCCACAACTTAGCTCTTGTAATTGTATCAAATGTTCTGTTAGAATACCTGCTCGATAAATGGATGTTATCTAGTCTAATCTCGCCTTCATTCTTACCCGTGGATTCGGAGCTGAACCTCGGCTCCTTCTCTGCCATACTCTAGCTCAAAGTCTTCAAAAGGCTCGTGGCTAAGAGGTATCCCATCATGCAATAGATCTATTCCCCAGATCTCATTTGCCGCTCGTTAAGCTTAGACGTGGTCTCGCTTTTGGCCGTGGCTCAGTATATTGTTTATAAAATTTTTATAAACTTTTGACTTGTTGTTCAAAAAAGCTATTGTCATAGCTGTGTGTCTGTGATTGTGTATTTTACTGCCTGTATTTGTTTCTCTGGCTGTTTTTTGTGCCCTTGTCTGGCTGCTTGTGTATCCCATTTGTTTTCTTTTCCCCACGGACTAGGCCCATTTAAGTTAGAAGACCTAGTCCTCACTGTTGTTTTCCCGCTGGTTTCTTGGCCGTTTGAGTTAGAGGCCCTGTTTGTTGTTAGTTGGGTCTAGTGTGTGTACATATTTGTTCCTTTCAGCATGTCCAAGGATCCTAAGGAACACAGGCCTTAGGGCTTTAAAAAGTGTGTTGATGCAGCAATAAAATGTCTTTAACTGATGGGCACTGTGTGCGTGTACTGCTTGGGGGACTATTCACCTCCAAGAGTCCTGCTTGTTTTGTCATTCCTTCAGTCCCCGTGTACTACAGGAGAGGAAGAACAAGCTCATTTTGAAGGGACTGCTTAAACACTCCTTCAAGGAAGACTTGGCTAAGTCTTACAGCGCATTACCGTCTCCAGCAAAAAAGGACAAAAAGACTTCCAAGAAGCGCTCTCCAGCTCCTTCTGTTTCTTCGGAGCCACCAGAGAAAGTGGCTAGAACAGCTTCTCCTCCTTTGGTTCCATTGCCATCAGTGCCGAAAGAAGGTAGTCTCTTGACTAAGTCCGTGTCGGCTCCCAGCCTTTCGGAGCTGGTCTCCAGTTCTTCGACCGGGTTCTCCTTCACGCAAGTCCCCTTCTGTAGGGAGATCCAGATCTCCTACTTTATCTTCCAGGACCCTTTCCAATGAGGACCGTTGATAGGGTGGTGAAGAAACTGCTTCAGTCATCGGTGTTGGCCAAATTGATTTCGGCTCCGACCCAATCAGTTCCAGAGCCTATGGCCTCTTCATCCTTTGTTGTTCCTCCTCCGAGCCTTTCTCTGCCTTCAGAGCCAGAGTTGCCGGTTCCGTCGGGTGCCATTAGGTCGGTTCCAGTAGACTCGCCTGGCCTCTCTGTTCCGATTTTCGCTCTGACCCTGTCGGCTCCATCCACGGGGTCGTGGGTTCATGGTTCTCCGGTTAGACCTGAGGGGGAGGGATCAGATTGATCTTCCTCAGTTCCAAGCCTTCCTCTTGGTGCTTCAGCTCGAGTGAGCTTGGACCCGACATCTGCTTCGGACCTCATCTCTTCGGCGCCGAGGGATACTACTTTTTCACCTACAGTTAGTTGGCCTTCATAGCGGGGGGATCAGCCTTCGAGGTTATGAGGAGCGTGCTGGCCAGGTCGTCAGCTGCATCCTATGGCACCGATACTCTGCCCCTCCAGCACTGGTGTCAGTTTCGGTTCACACTCTATCCTTGAGCAGCAGAGACCCTAAGCCTCAGGATACCTCCATGAGTGGTCCCCAACTTTCTGACATCTCCCCAGAGTTTTTGCCTGAGGAGCCTGCCAGAAAGAGATTGTGTAAGAGGAAACACCTCGACTCCACGGATGAGTCTCTCACGTCAGACACCGACCTCGAGGAGTCAAAGGGGTCCCCCTAGTCGTCTTCAGAAGATATCTCTTTTTCAGATATCCTGGAGATCTTGAATCAGAGAGGCAGCTGGTCCTCCAAACCCCCTTCTGATGAGGTGTTGGTGTTCCTGAAGGCTTTCGGGTCTCACCTCTCTGCCTCTTGGGTTTCTCCCCCTTTTGATGAGCGATTAGACCTTGTCTGTCAAAAGATGTGGGAAACTCCTGACACTGTGGAACCAGTCCCAAGGAGACCCAATAAGATTTGTTCACCCCCTCTGACAAGGAGTATCTATCTAAAGGCGTTCCAGTAGATGCCATGGTGGTGGCAGCGGCCACCAAGAAGGAACTTGCTGAAACTCCGTCTACTGTCCATCCAGCTAACAAGGAGTCCCGGGCTATGGACAGGTATGGGAAGCGTGTTTTTACCTCTGCGGCCTTTGCACTGCAGTCGCTGAACTACTTGATGCATTTTACGAGGCTCCAGAAGGATCTTCTGTAAGAGCTAGGAGATTCTCTACAGGGTAACATTTCTGATGCCATGGCACAGAAGGTCAATGCACAGATGTCTACCTTAAATTCCCTTACCAACTCCTCCATGAAGCTGATCTTGTATGCAGCCAATGGAGCGAGTAGGGCTGTGGGTTCCAGAGTCTCTCTTAGGAGACACTCCTGGATGCGCCTGTGCAGTTTCGCAGAGGCGTGAAGGTCTGCGTTCACCAATGCCCCGTCTGATGGTTCATCGTTCGGAACCAGGGTGAAGGACACTCACTAGGTGTGAGCAGGAAGGAAAACCCTGTCTGCCGTGGGAGTCCATTTTTCCATGCCTTCTAGACCTTACCCCAAGGGCCAGAAGGGTGGGAAGATGTGGTTCAGGAAGTCGCAGAGGTTTTTTCAGGGCACACAAAGTGATTCCCCCTCCAGAGGCAGGGGAGGGGGTGGAAATTCAGGTAGATGCCGCCCTAGAGGCAGAGGAGGCCCACGTAATCAGGGGGACCATGATTCCTCTCGTGGTTCTCCCTACCAGCACACCTGAAGGGAGGCCCGACTGTGCATCTCTGGAGCCGGTCGGGGGTCGCATTTCTTTATACCCAGAAGCCTGGCAAGATGTCATCCAAGACAAGTGGGTATTAAAGATAATTTCCAGAGGTTACCATATTCCCTTCTCTTCTCCTCCCCCGCCATCCAGGAGAATCCCAGGTGTTACACCCAGTCACAGGGATTCCACAACTTTAGAAATAATAAAGTTGCCATCCGACCTGTCCCCACAGACCAAGTAGGGATTAGGGACTTCAGATTCTTTTTGGTGCTGAAAAGAACAGGGGACCTGAAACCCATCTTGGATCTCAGCCGATTGAACCTTCATGTACAAAAATCCAAGTTCCGCATGGTCACCTTACAGTCAATACTCCCTCTGTTAGGGAAATGTGTGTGGATGTGCTCCATCGACCTCAAAGATGCTTACTGCCATATCAAGATGGACAGGGCATCGAGAAGTCATTTACGCTCCCAGCTGGGAGCCAGTCATTTTCAGTTTCACGCTCTGCTCTTTGGTCTCACTACAGCCCCCAGGGTGTTCACCAAATGCATGGCAGTGGTAATGGCTCACTTGAGACGTCAGGGATTCCAAGTGTTTCCATACCTGGATGACTGGCTCCTTTCTGCCACCACCAGGCATCTACTGTTACAGACCAGGGATGCCACCATTACAATGTGCCAACAGTTAGGCATTACTCTAAATTGGGAAAAATCTGCCTTGTTGCCCTCGCAGCCTGTCACTTTTATCGGCGCCGAACTAGATTCGGTGCTCATGAGGGCATTCTTACCAGAGGAGAGAATTCAGGTTCTACAACAGCAGGTCTACACCTTAGTACCATTGAGGAAGGTCAGGGCAAAAGTGGTCCTCACGTTATTAGGGACCATGGCTGCCACGATCATGCTAGTTCCCCTTGCTAAGACTACACATGAGGGTTCTTCATTGGCTGCTTTTTACCCAATGGTCACTGCAGCATCTCCCACTCTCCCATTTTATTCTGATTACGGACACGTGCAAGCAGGATCTACACTGGTGGCTTCAGGCCAGCAATCTCAACGTGGGCAAGCCCTTTGTCCCATTTTCTCCAGTTGCCATGGTGACCACTGATGCCTCCAAGATCGGGTGGGGGGGCATTATCTTGGCAGGACTGTCCAAGGCATGTGGCAGGATCATGAGACATTTGCATATCAATGTCTTGGAGATAAGAGCAGTGCTATTAGCACTGCAAGCACTTCAGTGCTTTCTCCCTCTAGGGACAATTGCAATCCACTCAGACAACATGTCGGTAGTGTGGTACCTGAATAAACCAGGAGGAACCAAATCATACCCCCTTTGCAGAAAAGCACTTCAAGTTTGGCAGTGGGCGGTGTCTTCCCAATGTTTTCTAGTTGCAACGCATATACCGGGGAAGTCCAACGTGATCGCCGACAGGCTGAGCAGAGCTATCCTAATGCCTCACGAGTGGTCCCTGAACAATTGTGTTGTGGAAGAGATATTTCACAGATGGGGTCAGCCTTGCTGTGATCTGTTTGCCAGCCCTCTCAATGCCAAATGCAGCAGCTGCTTCACCCTTATCCCCCCGGAAGGGGAGACACCCAGGGATGCTCAGGCTCATGATTGGCCCTCCGTCTTCTCTACGCCTTACCACTGTTACCTCTGATATCAAAGGTCATTCAGAAAGCACAGTCCTTGGGGAGCAAAATGATCCTCATTGCCCCACACTGGCTTCGTCAGATTTGGCTTCCCTTCCTTCAACCCTATCTAATGTACAAGCCCTGGATTCTGGACCCACTTGCAGATCTGTTGACTCGTATGTCAGGACAGTTCCATCCCTCCATCCAGACCCTCAGGTTGACAGCTTGGCTGCTCCAGTTCCATCCTTAGTCAGGCCTCATGATTTTTCCCCAGAAGTGGTCCATATTCTGTCATCTTCCCACAAGCCTTCTACCAGGAAGATTTATTCCAGTAAATGGAAGAGATTTTCTATTTGGGCCCATGAGAGATATATCGATCCTTATACAGCGCCTATTTCAGCAATACTGGAATTTCTTTCTCAACTGTTTAGTCAGGGTTCAGCTGCAACAACCATTAAAGTGCAATTGGCAGCAATTTCTACCTTTCACGTTGCTAATGAGCCCAACCTTATGGCTCATAGGCTTTGTAGGGCTTTTATGAGAGGGGCATTGTTACTCCGACCACCAGTCTTTGATCCAGTGATGTCATGGGACCTCAGTTTTGTACTACAGAAGCTCACATCAACTCCATTTGAGCCTGCAGCTACGTGTGACATTAAATTCTTGTCATGGAAGACAATATTCTTGGTAGCCATAACTTCAGCTAGGCGGGTCACTGAACTCCAAGCATTATCGATTAGGCCACCTTATTTGGTGTTCCACAAAGATAGGGTCTCCTTAAGAACCAGTCCTTCCTTTGTTCCAAAGGTTGCCTCTGTTGTCAATATCAAACAATCCATTGAGTTGCCTGTGTTTTTTCCTGAATTCTCCAACAAGGCAGAATTTAAGTTTCATCAGCTGGATGTTCACAGACAATTGCATTTCTGTTTACATAGGACAAAAGATTTCAGGAAATCAGACCAAATGTTTGTCTCGTTTTCAGACACTAGACTTGGGGTTCCATTTTCTAAGGTAACCTTGTTTCGCTGGATCTCCAGTTGCATTTCATTTATTTATGCTTGCAATGGCAAAGAATTACCCTTTAAAGTGAAGGCTCATTCTACACGTTCTGTGGCTACCTCAGCTGCGTTTCAGGCTAGGATGTCTATGGATGATATTTGTGCTGCAGCAACATGGGCTTTGCCTCATACCTTTATTAGTCACTACAAATTAGATCTGGTCTCTACAGGCAGATCTTCCTTTGGTTTCATGGTGCTCAAGACTATTTTTCACTGAGCCACCCAAGATCAAGGTGCTAGGGACGCTGTCCCACGGGTAAGAACGAAGGTGAGATTGGACTATATAACATCAAGAAGTTATGTACTCACTATAACGTTCAATGTATGTAGTCCATCTCGCCTTACATTCTTACTAACCCTCCCTCCTTTCCCCTCCGGGAGGACCTGGAGGTATTGTCTCTAGGTGTCAGTAGTCCTTTCTGTTGGGGTGGTTGTTCTTCTTTCTGTGTGTGTGTGTGTGTGTGTGTGTGTGTGTGTGTGTGAGCTTGCAGCAAACAAGATCTGGGGAATAGACCTATTGTTTGATGGGATACCTCTTAGCCACAAGCCAATTGAAGACTTCGAGCTAGGGTATGGCCGAGTCGGAGCCGAGGTTCGGCTCCGAACCCACGGGTAAGAATGTAAGGCGGGATGGACTACATACATGGAACATTATGGTGAGTACATAACTTCTTGTTTTTCTACCACTATTAAGTTCTTGCATTCAAAAATGGCGTCATACGCTATTAGGAAAACAAACGAAATGCTGTCACTGTAAGCAAGCCACATACAATGTAGAATCTCGCATTTAAATTGGACCAAGAGTCTTCTCCTGTAAAATAAACCAAGTGCAGAATCACAGAAAATAAGCTGCTGGCTCACAGGAATGATGAGCCATTAACAAAGTTGCAATTCGGTGACACTCCAACTTTATCCAAAATGACGTAATTCGATATTCAACAAGCATAAATCTTGAAGTCGCAGATCCTACATATGAGCTATCAGCAACCAATCGTCTAATATGTTGAAAAAAATCCAAAAACTACAAATAATGTCTATGCAGTGTCCCAGGGTGTATATCACTGAACCGAAGCACCTACGAATGTAGCATACAACCAGTTCCCCTCAGAGAAATGAAAATCATACCTTGAGTACCCCAAATATATTATTAAGATGTTAGTATCCAATTTTCACTAAATAGTTGGGTAGTTCGGCAACTCCAAAACTTGTTTATAAGGTATTCAAACTAACAAAACAAACCATTTGAGAAATGCACCGTATTGCTTAAAAGTGAGCATTACTTTGTTCCAAGATTCACATCGGAGCCCTTCCAAATAATAGAGTTGACTCAGATATTCAAATTCAGATAAAATCCAAGGGAAAAACCAAAAAGTCCAAGACTCTTGATTTACAGAATATAATCCAAAGGGTAGAACGCCACTAAGATAAATCCATCTTCCCCCAGGAGTCTCCAGCGCAGATGAAACCAAACTGCAAGCACTCTCAAAACCACGCAAGTGAGACAAGGTGCACAGACTAAACCAAGTAATCCATTTAGTGCTAGCCTGCATTTCTTTAAGAAAGTGATTTCATGGTTGTCTTTAAGCCAGTTATCTGGGCACAGTGCTTCTAAGAGAGAGCGAGAACTTCTGCATACATTGGATGTGTACTGACAATTCAGGTTCTTCCTGAAGATGGTTCATGAGTTTTGTATGATCAAACATCTGTTTATCTTTTTTACTCTAGATATAGAGAGCAGTTGCTTAACAAATTCTTTACAAGTAAATTGCCTGCTGCATCGTTTTATAAACTAGTGGCCAACTGTTTCTTGGAAGATGTTACTTTCAAAGGTCACTTAACTATAGGTTTGTCTGCTTCCACTGTTTGCTTCAAAAATAAATTGAGGACAGCTGGCAAAAGGGCAAACCACTGGTTGGAGTACACTCCATGGCCTTAAGGTTAGATTTTTGTGGTATATCCAAATGGGGAACAAATGTCTACTGCAACATGATGTGGAACTAAAGACAAGTGATAAAGCTGTTAAAGATGCCACCAGAGTGGTGGTACATTGTCTCGAGACAGCAGCTCTTTGAAACTACCACAAGTGCCTGCAACATCCTAGTGGAGGGAACGAAACCACTGCTAATAAGGATATTTCATCCGGCGTAATTATTGTTAAGCCTGCATTTGTTAAGAAGGAGCAATGCATGCCTAGGCTGCTCATACCATTAAGCAAAATTCACTTGAACTGGCAAGCGGACTAGGTATACAGCCAGGTGGCAGTGTTTGATTGCATCCCTGTTAATGTTTTAATACAAAATGACCATAGTGATAGAGTGCCTTGTGTACATACAGTTACATGCAGCAAGGCACAAAGGCAGTCACATGAAGAAGGCTTCATGGGAAGACCCAGCTAATGGCCACACCTCCAACAGAGGCTGGTGATGTGACTATTCCAGGGGAAGAGCTAGGTAATAGCAGCAAGCCTGAATGTGAGCCATAGCTGTCAAAAGATACTAGACTAACCTTTGAAGAGAAATTAGAGAGGATCTAAGAGAAGAAGCTGATGCAGTCACTTCTTTGGAATTCTGCATTACAGAACTAAATTGATGTAACCAAGCAAGTTCCTGGTTCTCAAAGACAGGAGGAGTCTGTATTCTGGAACAACAGGTTATTTTAAGACAGGAGACTTCAAATGAGCTCGAGAAGAAGTTGTGCAGCCACCGATAATCTCAAAGGTTTACTATGAAGCATTTTCAGATATACCCCATTACATTTCTTCTTCAGGTCATATGACTGTAAAGTCAACCAAAACGAGATGTATTCAAAATTTCTGTTGGCCAAGAATTGGTAAAAATGGGGGGGGGGGGGGCTGTGCCAGGAGATTGGCATGGCAGAAGATAAAGCTGATTTTAGTGTCTCTGCTTGTTATTGAGGATCAGGGTATTTGGCAGTGTGTTGAGACATAGAAATATTATATATGTTGCCACCTGCTGTCTGTGTAATGGATTTTTATGTTGGCAATACTGACAGACCCTTTAAGGAATTAATTCTTCGTCACTTGAATGACATTAGATTACACAGAACTACACCTTTGTCATGACATATTGCCAAATACGCCGATCACAGCTTATCTTTCATGGGTTTGGAAGTAATTGAAGAAAGTTTAAGAGGAGAAGATCTGTTCAACAGATCAGAAGATGTGAGAGTGTTCAATCTCGCCTTTGTTCTTACACATGGGTTCGGAGCCGATCCTCGGCTCCGTGCCGGCCGACTGCAAGCTCTGCATCGAGAAGAAGCTCGAGGACATCTAATACCCACAATCCCCCTCTGCCTTTACCTCAGATCTAGTTTGCCGCTGCTGCATACGCATCGCTGGAGACTAGCTCGAGGCTGTACAGATAAGATTTTTATCTATTCTGTTTAAATTTCAGAGATTTTTATCTAGTTACTTAAAGTATAAGAGTAGGTGTGTGAGTGCATAGGAATTCTCGATACTTAGAATAGTTAACTTAGTTAACTTTCGAGTTTAGAGTTTTTCGGGGCCTACCCCTTCTTGGACTTGTGACTAGAAACTTGTTATAGTCTTGCCTTTAGGCAGTTATCACGGATTTGACTTTTTGACTAAAAACTTGTGGTAGACTTGTTTTTAGCTATTATCAAACAGACTCTTATTCCCGGATTTGACACTATTACTGGATTGGACTTTTTACTGGACTGGACTGTCTTTTTCATTTCTCAATATGTCTGAAAAGATAAAATCTGGCTTTAAACGTTGTCAGTGTGGCCAAAAAATGTCGGTCACAGACAACCACAGTTCCTGTGTCTACTGTCTTGGCCCTCTCCACTTACAAGAGGACTGCTCTATTTGTCACTCTTTTAGTGGGAGGGTCATGACAGATAGGCGCAGGAAACTGATGGATAGAGGATTGCTGAAACCCTCTTTCCAGGAGGCTCTGGATGCTTCAGACCAGGCATCCAAGTCTTCGAAGGTCGAAGGCATCGGAGCCAAAGTCATCGGCTCCGAGCTCTTTGAGTCTAGTTAGATCACCGGTTCCACAGACTTCGGGGCCGAGTGTTCAACTGTTGGCAGTTCCCGAGCCTCGAGTCTTGGAACCGGTGACGGAGCTCCCTCCACCGACTCTGTTGAGGTCGGCTCCGTCGTCGATCCCTTCGACTCGTTCTTCTAGAGCCCTTTCCGACACCGACGTGGACCGTGTGGTGCAGAAACTTATGGAGCATACGGCCCTGTCCAAGCTTATTTCGGTCTCCTCTCAGTTGATGTCGAGACTTGAAGGCCTGCCACTATCTCCATCTGTTCCTCCTCCGAGACCTGTTCAGTCTTCGGAGCCGGAAGAAGCTGACCTGATGATTGTGGAGCCCTCGGTGCCAGAACCGTCTTTTTCTCGATCGGCACCGTTTACCTCGACTCCATCCAATCCGGTACCGGAGTCTCGGGGCCGAAGATCTGTCCTTGGTTCCGGGACCGAGTCGGACCGATGTTTCGTTCCGACTCTCCTCTCGGGCCTCGCACGGATCGATTCGGTTCCGTCCTCGGGTCGGTGCCTTCGGCTCCTGTTTCGGGATTCTTCCCATTTCTTCGAACCGGAGATACCTCGACTCGGGACCCGGGGCCTTCGACCTCATGAGGAAGGTGTTGTCTACCCAGACAACCACATCAGCAGGTACAGCTTCTCCTCCCGCAAAGGACCGTTATCCTCCTCTGCACCCACGGCCACGTCCAAGCGTCGGGCACCAGTGTCTCAGCCACCCCTGGAGGGTGCCCCTCTTCCTCGGAGGCTTCTTCGGATGCTCCCCGAAGAAGTTCCTAGGAAAAGACTGTGTAAGAGGAGACACTTGGATTCTCCACAAGAATCCTTGACATCTGATACTGACTTAGATGAGTCAGAAGGGTCCCCTAAGTCACCTTCAGAGGATGTCTCTTTTTCTGACATCTTGAGATCCTTAAACAGAGAGGTGACTGGCAAGCCCTCCCCTTCTGAGGATGAGTCAGTTTTGCTGAAGGCATTTGGTGCCCGTCCTTCCTCCTCCTGGGTCACTCCGCCTTTGATGAGTTAATGGAATTAATTGCTCGAAGGGTGGGAGACTCCTGACACGGTGGAACCAGTCCCTAGGAAGCCAAATAAGTACATCACGGCACCACAGGACAAAGCTTACCTTACCAAAGGAGTTCCAGTAGACGCCATGGTGGTGGCAGCGCCACGAAAAAGGAGATGTCGGAGTCTTCCTCATCTGTCCATCCGCCTAACAAAGATTCTAGGACCATGGACAGATACGGGAAGCGCATTTTCAGTTCAGCGGCTTTCTCTATGCTCCCTGAACTATTTGACTCATTTTACACGCTTACAGAGGATCTAGTCAAAGAGTTGGGAGATACCCTCCAGGGTGCTACAGATGCCGCTGTCTCAGAGAAAGTTACAGCGCATCTCAACACCCTTACGTCCATTGTGAACTCGTCCATGAGGCTGGTATCCTATGCAGCCGAAGGATCGAGTAGGGCAGTGGCTTCAGCGATTGCTCTACGTAGTGAATCCTGGAAGCGCTCATCTTCGTAAGCGGAAGCCTTCAAGTCTTCCTATACTAACGCCCCATTTGATGGAGCCACACTTTTTGGCCCTAAAGTAAAGGAGACCCTTACCCGGTGTGAACAGGAGGGAAAGACTCTGTCTGCTGTCGGAGTCCCTTTTTCCACCCTTCCAGACCGTACCCCAAAGGGCAACGTGGTGGGAAAATGTGGTTTGAAAACCCCAAGGATCTTTCCAAACACACAGGGTGATGCCCCTCTAGAGGCAGAGGCGGGTGCAGAGGTGGAAGACGCCGCCCTGGCGGCAGAGGGGTCCGCAAAACCAAGGTGACAGGGATAACCTCCCTGGCAAACCTTTTCAGCACTCCTGAGAGGAGGCCCGACTGTCCTGCTCTGGAGGCAGTCGGGGTCGCTAGCTTTATACCCTCAGGCCTGGCAAAACCTTTCTTCAGACAATTGGGTAAAAAGCATTGTTACCAGAGGTTACAAAATCCCATTTCTATCCACCCCCATTCCAAAGAGAAAACTCCCAGATGTACCACCCCATCTGCGAGACCCAGCAGCTACAGAAATTTCAAAGCTGCTAGAAAAAAAGAGTCATCCAACCAGTCCCAGCGGACCAAATAGGATTCGGAACTTACTCAAGGTTCTTTTTAGTTCCAAAGAAAACAGGGGACTGGAGGCCAATTCTGGACCTAAGTCATCTCAACACCTTTGTCAAGAAGGAAAAGTTCCGAATGGTCACGCTTCAATCGATCCTTCCATTCTTACGGAAGGACGACTGGATGTGCTCAATAGATCTGAAGGACGCATACTACCACATCAAAATGGCCAGGGCGTCCAGAGATCACTTGCGCTTCCGGCTGGGAGCCAGTCACTATCAGTTTCGAGCCCTGCCCTTTGGCCTGACCACAGCCCCCAGGGTCTTCACCAAATGCATGGCAGTGGTAGCGTCTCATCTGAGGCGCCTAGGATTCCAGGTGTTTCCGTATCTGGACGACTGGCTCCTGTCTGCCACCACCAGGCGTCAACTGATACAAGCCAGGGATTACTCCCTACAACTTTGTACACACCTTGGCATTTCAGTAAATTTCGAGAAATCTTTGCTACAGCCATCACAGCATATCTTATTCATAGGAGCGGAATTAGATACCTGTCAGTTAGTTCTAAAACTTCCGACAGAAAGAATAGTAGCACTTCAATTCAACATTTCCCTTCTGCTGTCGTCCAGAAAGTCCCCAGCAAAAATTGTTCTGAAAGTTTTGGGTCTCATGGCAGCTTCTCTCATAGCGATACCATTGGGAAGACTGCACATGAGAGTGCTACAATGGCTTCTATTTGCACAATGGTCATTCCAACAACTTCCACTGACTCACGAAATATTGATAACGAAAACATGCAAATCACACCTAAGGTGGTGGTTACAGACTTGCAACCTATCCGGCGGAAGACCATTTGTGCTACCCACACCGTCAGCAACGATAACCATGGACGCTTCCCTGATAGGGTGGGGGGGCATCTTTCAGGGACAGACAGTCCAAGGCGAATGGACCAATCTGGAGTACAATCTGCACATCAATGTTCTGGAGTTGAGGGCAGTGTTTTTGGCATTGCAACACTTTGCTCCCCTTCTTCCTCCAGGGACCATTGCAGTTCAGACAGACAACATGTCCGTAGTCTGGTACATAAACAAGCAAGGGGGAACCAGGTCCTACCAACTATGCAGAGAGGCCATGAGAATTTGGCAATGGGCAGAGTCCACCGGTCGCTTTCTGGTCACAACGCACATCCCGGGGTCATCCAACGTCATAGCCGACAGGCTGAGCAGGGCAATACTATTGCCTCACGAGTGGTCCCTCAAACAGTCAGTTGCGGGAAGGATTTTTCGCAAATGGGGCCAGCCTACCTGCGATCTGTTTGCGTCTCCAATGAACGCCAAATGCAGGAGCTACTTTGCCCTATTACCCCCTCCAGGGGAAGTCCCCAGGGACGCGCTGGTGCACGATTGGCCCCCGGGTCTCCTATATGCTTTTCCTCCATTTCCCCTGATTGCAAAGTTTCTACAGAAAGCAAACAAACTTCAGAGGACTATAATTCTCATTGCTCCATTCTGGCCTCGTCAAATTTGGTTCCCCTTTCTATTGCATCACCGCATTCGGGGACCTTGGATGCTGGACCCAGAGCCAGATCTACTGACTCACTCGTCAGGAGTTCCTCACCCATCCCTGGAATCTCTCCATCTAGCAGCTTGGCTGCTCCGTTTCCCTTTTTAGCCAGGTCAATTCCCCTTACATCGGCGGTTCAAGATATTTTGGTAGCTTCTCATAAAGTTTCCATTACAAAGACTTACACCAGTAAATGGAAACGTTTTGTCTTCTGGGCGGAGTCACATCAGTTGGACCCTGTTACAGCTCCGTTGAATAAGGTTTTAGAATTTCTGACTGAATTATTTCAGGAAGGAGCTTCCCCGGCTACCTTAAGAGTACAGCTAGCTGCCATTTCTAACTATCATGTAGAAGAAAGTGGTGCACCTATTATGGCTCACAGACTTTGTAAAGCCTTTTTAAAAGGTTCCTTTCATATCAGACCACCAGTCAGAAGTCCGACATCACCGTGGAATTTAAACTTATTGCTCTCTAAGTTGATGTTACCACCCTTTGAACCAGCTTCAAGTTGCACTTTGAAATTTTTGTCATGGAAAACATTATTTCTAGTGGCTATTACATCTGCTAGACGGGTGTCTGAGCTGCAGGCCCTTTCGGTCAAACATCCTTATTTAATTTTTCATTCTGACAGAGTATCCCTACGCACTAATCCATCTTTTCTTCCCAAAGTTTGTTCTACTAGTAATATTAATCAGTCCATTGAATTACCCACCTTCTTTAAAAACCACTCTAATAAACTAGAGTATATGTTGCACAAACTGGACGTCCATAGACAACTCAGATTTTATTTAGATAGAACAAAAGATCACAGAAAATCTGATCAGCTATTTGTAGCTTTTGCTGACAGCAGAAAGGGTCTTGCAGTTACGAAACGAACTCTTTCAAAGTGGCTAACTGACTGTATCATTTATGTTTATGAAGATTCTGATCAAACATTATCAACAAAACCCAGAGGACATTCTACCAGATCAATTTCTACATCTTTGGCTCATGCAGCTCGTTTACCTTTAGACACTATTTGTGCGGCTGCTACTTGGGCTAAACCACATACATTTATATCTCATTACAAAGTGGACAGGGTTTCTAGGGATAGGGCAACCTTTGGTTCCACTGTGCTCAAGAACGTTCTCCCTTGAGTTCCTCAGGATCATGGAGCTAGGGACGCTACCCATGTGTAAGAACAAAGGCGAGATTGAACACTCTCACATAAAGAAGTTATGTCCTTACCATAACGTTCCATGTGGAGTGTTCATCTCGCCTTGTTATTACACTCCCACCCTTCCCACCCTTAGGAAGAACGTTCGATTTGGTGCCTGGTCTGGAGTATTCTCCTTCTGCTGTTGCAGTATTACTGTTACTGTCATACACTGGGTATGTTTGTATATATATGTTTTTTATGTATATAGTTGGCATGTGTGCGTGCTTTATGTCTGGTTTGCTTGCAAACTAGATCTGAGGTAAAGGCAGAGGGGGATTGTGGGTATTAGATGTCCTCGAGCTTCTTCTCGATGCAGAGCTTGCAGTCGGCCGGCACGGAGCCGAGGATCGGCTCCGAACCCATGTGTAATAACCAAGGCGAGATGAACACTCCACATGGAACGTTATGGTAAGGACATAACTTCTTTTTATTGAGACTGGATGGATTGCTGACTTGCTGGCTGACAAGTTGCCTGGCTTGAAGGAGATGGTCCCTTTAAAGCCTTTGCTCAAGGGGTGGAGACTTCTGTGATGACTGTGAGATTGACAGATCATTATCTTTTCAAAACAGGAAGTTCTAACAAAACAGAATCTAAAAGAGGAAACTGCCAGAAGTGCTTATCCACTTGTATTTATTTTTACTCTGAGTTTTTACAGTTTTTATAGATTTTATTGTTTGAGTCTATTAAACTAGCTTTTAACCTTCACCATGGTGGCACTGCTTTACTTTGTTGACATACAGTAATTTATAGTGACAAAAGCTGCCTTTAATGCTCCAAGGTATGTTTAACTTTGTTTTTTTTGTAAAATTGTTTGACCCAGCACCTGCTTTCCTTGGAGTTCCAGGTAGTAGTGCTAGATTTTGTGAAATGAGAGTTTCAGTGGTAAAGTGATCAAATGTCTCTCAATCCAGACCTACTCTTCTCCCTCCAAACCCAATCAGTCCAGACAGACTCTTCAGATTTTGCATGAGAAGTATCCTAAGTTGTTCAAGTGCAACGCAAATGGGGTCCTTCACATGTGACAAAGTACATAAGTGACAAAGAAATGTTATCGATGTAAAAGTTCTTCGCTACTTATGGTCTCTAGGTCCCTTTTTATTGGTCACAGACAACATCAAAGTCGTGAGGTACCTGAGCAAACCAGGGAGTACAAAGTCATACCGTCTTTGCCGCTTCAGGACTCATGCATCCCATTGCTGCAAAATCAAGTGGTAGACGGACTAAGCAGATTTCAGACTGACCCTTATGAGCGTAAACTCAGGACAGAGGTCTGCCTGGATTTGGTCCAAATGTGGTAAACACTTCAAATAGTTCTGTTTGCCTCTTTTTTAAAACAGATGGAAAAAGTCTGTTTGAGACATCCTTGCAGCCATGCTTGAAGGACAAAAGCATTCTCATTTCCTTGGACTGGGGTGTTCTTTTATGCATTTCCACTGATACCCAGGTTGTTTCTGAAGATTCGGAAAGAATTACCAAGGGTCATTGTGGTGACCGCCCTTTTGGTGCAGGCAGAGTTGGTTCTCCCTTTTGATGGAATTGTCCAAAAGCAATTACCACAAGCTTCATCACACTCTGGATCTCTTCACACAGTGTCCGGGATGATTGGTGCACCCCAACTTAGAGCAATTGCTGCCATCAGCATGGATGATTCTATCGTGATACCTTTTAGACACTTGTTCCATGAAGACGTATGGCTAGTATTGATGGTGCCAAGAAAATCTACAAGTATAAAAGCTTACATTTACAAGTGTAAGAGTTTTTTTTAGGTGGTGGCTAACTGATATCAGAAGGCCTGATATGGTGTCTACCCCTCTGGTTTTGAAATATTTATGTGAGCCACTCAGTGATGGCTTATCTTATGTATCTGTCAAGCTGCATCTCATTGCCATCTCAGCTTGCATACCCATGGATCCCCCTCTTTCATTGCTGTTTGTGGTCAAACAATTTATGAAAGGAGTGTTGTGCTTCAGACCTCCTGCAAATTCCTCCTCCTTGGAATCACAACTTTGTTTTAGAAAAATTTACCTCGTCTTCTTTTGAATCTGTTTTTCAGGCTGATATGAAGTTCATCACTTGGAAAAAAATGTTTGCTTTATTGCTTTGACATCGGCGATATGAGTCTTTGAGCTGCGAGCTCTCATGGTGAGCCAGTCTCATCTGATTTTCTACTAGGACAAGGTTATTCTATGCACTAATCCTTTTATGCCAAAAGTTGTTTCTGAATTAATTCTTTTATGCCAAAGGTTGTTTCTGAATTTACCCTGAATCAAGCCATCAATCTCCCAGTTTTCTTTCAAGAACCTAAAAACAAGGGAGAGAAGATTCTGCATACCTTGGATGCGCACTGGCAGCTCAGGTACTAACTTGTCAAAACTAAGCCCTTCAGGAAAGGTGAGAAACTGTTTGTTTCCTATTATGTGGTAAGAAGAGTCAACTTGTCTCTAATCAAATGATTGCTCATTGGTTGTCCTCTGCTAGTGTTTTTTTTTTGTTACTTCCACAATGGCAAATCTATTCAAGCAAGCTTAAAACACATTCCACCAGAGCCTTATCCTCTTCATTGGTATATTGGAAAGGAGTGGACTCCAGAAGTCTTCTAGAGGCAGCAACCACTTTCTGTTCATACCTTTACAAAGCACTACAAACTGGATTATTAAGTTCTAGAGCAAATTTTGCAAGGACCATTCTCCAGGGGCTCCTGTCTTCTTATCTTTCCTCCTCCCAGCTAAGGTAAGCTTTGGGAATCTACCCATATGCCACTAAGGCAGTGTGAATGATGAGCATAGTAGAACTGCACAACTCCTACTTACCTGTGACAATAGGTGTTCAAGTTTCACACTGCCTCGATGGCAGCACCCACCCACCATCCCTCTTATTTTGTGTGTAGTTCAATGGTGTCCAGCCTTGTTTTGTTGTTGGTTAGCTTTGGTTATTTGTTTTGGATCTGCATATTGGTTGGTTTCAAGCAATTCTTGCCTTTGGTTCTTTCTACTCGGCACTAAAAGCCTTATGGGAGGGGCTTAGCTTATCCTCTATCACAGAGTCAGAGGAGGGGATTCTGCTCTTTGAAAGGCTGCCAGTATGGGTTTGTGTAGGCACAAAACCCTATATGCTACTAAGACAGTGTGAAATTTGAACATCTGCTCTTACAGCTAAGTAGGACTTGCACAACTTTACTATCTTGGTGATAGTGGACTCTGCTACTAGTTACCCTCATGCAATGACTGTATCTTCTGTTGAGGTGGAAAAGGTGACAAGTGCTGTTTTAGATTTTTTTTAACCAAGGCTTACTTTCCCATAAAATACTGATAGAGTGACAGAAGTGCTAATTACACATCATATCTGCTGACTTGTATGTGAAAACATTGTGGGGTAAAGAAGCTGAAGACTGTCCGCTACCATCCACAAACAAATGGTCTGGTAAAGCGGTTTAACTCTGC
The DNA here is from genome assembly GCF_019279795.1 of Protopterus annectens. Taxonomy (NCBI): domain Eukaryota; kingdom Metazoa; phylum Chordata; order Ceratodontiformes; family Protopteridae; genus Protopterus; species Protopterus annectens. Next base: position 1,818,588,703 of record NC_056728.1, read on the forward strand.
TCTTAAGCTTGTGCTGATAACGTTTTCAGACCAGTCTAATTATGAGTGGGATAATATCTGCTGCATGTTTTTCATACAGATGGTGACTCATTAAGGGGAAGACCCCTTGGTTTAGTTTGTGATAAGTGGGACAGTACTTGTGATTCCCATAAGGAGGCTGTAGTCAAGCATGTCCTCAATTTCAGGAATAGCCCTGGGGAGCCTCATTGGTTTGGCACAGGACCACATAATACAAGAACAACAGTAATAAAAGCTCTGGAATTATCAGCAAGAGCCCAAGAATGTAGAGCTGAACAAAATATAATGGTGTTTATTCCTGTTCAACAAAATAAGCAACAGACAACATGGGAGGGTCCTTTCGCTTTTGCAAGAAAGGTACATGATGGGTAGCTGTTGTAGAGTTACCATGAAGGCAGAAATGCAGTCAGGCTGAAGCCTTACCATGACCGAGATCTGCAGAGTATTTGCAGTAAGTTCCATGAGTAATTAAGGTGAATCTTGTGATGGACATTAGTGAGCCTTAGCACAACAACCCAGTGGTTGAAGTAGTGTTTTCATAGCTTTATCTAGGTTGAGGAAATCTGAGCAGTGCCACAGGAGTTTGGAGACCTATTTTACTGCTAAGCCATTGTATATACAACAAGTGAATCACCATGTGGTCACAGATTCCTAATGGCCTATTGGATAAGTGGACATTAAGGTGCCTGTGTGAGTTGAACAAACCATGTAGGAAAAACTTAAGGTGATGATGGATCTGTGGTTATTTAGAAATGCAACTTTCTGTGACCTCACCAATAGTACTTGTGCCAAATAATGGGATCTCCAGGTTTGCACAGACTTGAAGAAACTGTAAAACAGTCACAGACAGTCAGATGCTTACCTCATGCCTGTGATTGATGGGGCCTGCTGGATGAAGGTAAGCATTTGATTCCTGTTGACCTGATTAACTGTTAATGGCAATTGCCCAAGGGGTGGGTCAGCTTTTGTAAACCCTTTTGAGTTTTATGTTTTTGGGTTTGAAAAATTAACCAGCAACTTTCCAGAGATTGACAGATGTCATTCTGGCAGAAACTGGGGGCTGTGTTGTTACTTGTATAATTGATGTTGCAGTTTACAGTTAATTTTTGGTAGGAGCATGCTTAACATGTTTGGAAGGTGCTGAGAGAAACACTGATATCTATAAAGGCAAAAAAAAAAAAAGTGGGAATGGCAGAAGCATCTTATGTTGTCATTGAGTGGATTGTGGTAAAATCCAACCAGAGCCTGTCATGGTGGCAACTATTCAAGTACATCTTCCCCTGTTACCAGAACATAGGTGAGGGCATTCTTTGTGACAGTGGAGCATGTTGAGAAGTTTGTCCTTCATTGTAGCATAACAGTTACGTCTTTTACAGATTTTTTCTGAAGTGACAAACCAGATATGTTTATTTGAACATCTGCTTGTGAGCAGGCATTACAGAAGATCAAGGAACCCTTGAGTGGACTCCTCTGTACTAGTTAGACCTGATTACATTCAAGATTTCATTGTGCAGTTATAACTTTCAAACCATGATCAAGGAACTGTATTTAACCAGATGTTCATCGTGTTTCACTGTTGCAGTCATTACAATTGGGTTATCCTGCTGGCAGGCTACCCGCAGTCAGCCTGAATTCCAAAGTCTAGGTCCGGCGTCGGTTGCTGTCTCCTCCTCCCTGACGTCAGTGCGCCAGGGGTATAAAAGATGCAGCCGACGCCATTTTCTTCAGTCTTTCTTGCCGCTTGGTGACCGAAGCAAAAGCAGTTCACAAGTGCTGGTCGGCCGACTCCTGAGGTTTTCAAGTTCGCATTTCAGATCCGAAGTCTTCATTAAAAGTTAAGTACCCGTTGGGGAAACTTTTTTCTTGCTCCAGACCGATGTCAGAAAAAGTTAATAATTGTATTTCTTGTGGGAGCAAATACCTCATAAGGATTTTCATTCTTACTGTATTCCTTGCCTAGGCCCTGACCACGACGTTGCTAGTTGTCGGTTTTGTGCTAGATTTAACCAACGCACTATTAAGCGTCGGTTCGACTTTGCATTTCATTACTTTGGCAGATGATTTAATTATATAATGCCGTCAGAGCAGCCGACTACCGGAGTTTACAAAAAACGCAAAGAAAAGGACAGGCATCCGAAGTCCAATACCGACGACAATGCTTCTTCTAAGCCAGTCACCGGTTCTCAGTGAGGCGCTTTCGCGGCCCTTGACGACCACTACTTTACAGCCACAGGCCGATACCGATTCCCACGTGGAGTCAACCAGGCCTATGGAAACTCAAGGTACTGGACCTTCGGAAACCATTCCCTCAGATGGGTCCGGAGCCGCTAAGCAGACATCGGCTTCTGAGGGCGTTTTCAGGCCTACACAATTATATGTTAAAACAATTTCAGCTTCAAAGGCAAAAACTAAAGCAGCTTTAAAGACAACGAAACAAGTACAGCAGCCCCATGGACAGGCTTCCATGCCTAAAAAACATGCTCAAAATGGCCGAAGACCTGATTACTTTGATCAGGGGTTCTCATCCCCCTCCTGACAAGAGGCCTAGGCAAGACATAGACTATGAATCTTCAGATCTGGTTTCCATTTCATCTGATTCCTCTTCTGATCAGCAATACTCTCTTCCTCCTTATGAAGATTCTGATGCTGAAGAATCTATCCCCTCAGCTTCTCTTCCTGAGGATTATTCTTTTGGGGAAACACTGCATACCATGAGGGAGCATTTCCACTGGGAGAGCCAAGATTATTCAGAATCTAAGAAAAGGCTCAGAGACTTTCTTTTACTGCCTCAGCACAGGCCCCTAGCTATTCCACCTGTGCTAGACATTGTAGATGTATTTTCAGAGTCCAGTCTGACTCCTTACCTCCATCTCTTGTTAAGCCAGACAGATACTACAGGGTTCCAGACTCCCACAAATTTCTTTTTAGAAACCCTGCTGCTGACCCAATAACTATCTCTCAGGGTCCCAAGGGGGTCAAGGCCTCCACTGCAAAAAACCCTACCCCCTCTGACAGAGATTCCAGGGCACTGGACAGATGGGGTAAAAAGATTTACACTTCTGCTACCTTGGGCTATAAGGGCTTTAAATTGCCAGTTTCATATGCTTAAATATCAGTAATACATAATGTCACCGCTTAAACAGAAAATGTTGACAAATTCTGAATGTGCAGAAAATAAAGAAATGCGGGATTTATTGCATGCAGCTGAACAAGTTGTAAAGCATACTTTACAATGTGGTTTTGATTCTTTGGAGGCCTCCTGCAGAGCTGCTGTTACGGGTTCTGTCATTAGGAGGCATGCTTGGTTAAAGGAACAGAATCTGCCTGATCATGTTAAAGCAAAATTACTAGATGCTCCATTACAGCACAGTAAACGAAAAGAAATCAAAACTTGTACCCTCTCAAGAGATAATATTCCTGGGTGCAAGCTTAAATACAACTGCCCAGATGGCTTATCTCACGCCAGACAAACAAAGGCAACTGACTATTTCAAAAGGTTGGCAACAAACACCCAGTTAACTGCAAGAAAAATTCTGCAGGCTTTGGGCTTCATGGCATTCTGCATTCTGCTAATTCCATATGCAAGACTGCATATGAGGAAACTACAATGGTATCTAAAAAGTGTTTGGACTCAACATTGCCACAGCCTGGAAACAATAAATCTGAAGTAGGGACTTCATTTGTCAGCAACCTTTGGGTCTTGGATCTGACTTTGGATCCGAGCCTGCAACTTATTTTACAGCTTATGGATCCGAGCTCCTAGCTCCTTCCCTTACCCATAATCCCCCTGCCAACCCTGATTGACCTCAAATCTAGTTTGCCGCTCTTAGAAGAGACAGCTGGATTTCAGAGCTCCTGGCAACTTATCAGATAAGTCTTAAAAAAAACTTGTCAATATAGAAAATTTTTTGATTTCTTAAACTGTGTGTGTGTTTAGGATTCCTTTTTGTTAATTTTTAGTGTAATTCCTCCCCTCGCTGGTTCGTAGAGTGTGTGTGTGTTGCTTGTGTTTTTGGGGCCTGGTGTGTTTGTGTAGTTACTTTATTTTTTTTCTAATGTCGGAGGCCCCAAAACCCATTTTTTCTAAGTGCACCAAGTGTGGCCATAAGCTTTCACTGGCGGATGGCCACACTCGGTGTGTTCGGTGCCTTGGGGTTGAACACCTGTCCTCGGGGTGTTCCATTTGCGCAGAGTTCAACCCCAGGGCACTGAAAGAGCGGAGGTCGAAGTTGGTTCTGGCGGGACCTTTGCCCCCAGATCCAGCTTCGGCATCCGGTACTCCCGTGGCTCCTCCTCAGTCCTTGGTGGTAGCCACTCCTGCCCCCCCTTCCCCTGGCCGGGACTCAAACTCCTACTAAGACGCCAGAGGAAAGGGAGGCCAGGAGGGAGAAAAGGAGGGAGAAGCACCACAAGCGGCGGGCCAATGCCTCTGCTTCGGCCCCCCCCCAGCTAAGCGGGCTTCTCCCTCCACGGCTTCCAGGTCCCCTCCTCCTCGGGTCCGATCCCCTTGCTTTTCCCTTGGACCCGAGGAGGAGGAGACTCTATCTCCGTCTAGGTCATCGAGGTGGCATTCCTGGCCCACCTCGGTGGCCTCGTCGAGATCTATTTATAGTCTTTCTGATGCATACTTGGACCGGATGATGAGAAGGTTCATCCAGGCCCAGCTGCAGATGGGAGTGCTTGACACCTTTTTCTGCCCAGATATCTCCTTCTCCGACCCTCTTCCCAGGTTCGGAGCGCTCGGAGCCAGTCAGCATTGGAGCCGGGGGTGGGTCGGCACTGACAGTACTGGGTACTTCGGATCCGACCCTGCCCTCGAGTCTGTCGGGTCCTTCATCGGATCCGACCTCTCGGAGCTGTTGGCCGAGCTTTGGCTCCGAGGGATTCAGTGTGCCTTCGTCTCCGTCCAGGTTGGAGCACACGGGTCCTTCGGATCCGGTGGCCTCGGCGCCGGTTCCAATCCCTTCATCGGATCCGAGTGGGAGCCGGCTTTTGGATCCCAGGGAGAGAGGCTCCCCCTTGGCCTTCGATGTAGTGAAGAGGGCTCTGTTGAGAGCATCCGGACCCCCGGTCCTTGCATCGGCTCCACCCTGCACTCCCTCTCTGCTGGGTCAGGCTTCCATCACCCAGCCACAGGGACAGCCTGCTTCGATGTCCCAGGTTGTTCCACTGGAACAGGATATTGCTGGTGAGACCTCCTCAGACAGTCCCCCCGAGGAAGTGCCTCGCAAGCATAAGTGTAAGAGGAGACACGTGGACTCCCCCGAGTCCTTAACAGAGGACATGGACTTGGATGAAGGGGAAGGCTCCCCAAGGTCACCCCCCGAGGATGTCTCCTTTGGAGACATCATGGAAATGCTCAGGATCGGGGGGGGGGTCTGCCCCCACGGCTTCCTCCGACGAGTCCATGTTCCTGGAGGCATTCGAAGCAGGCCAGTCTACCTCTTGGGTGTCCCCTCCGGCCGATCCCCTGGTGGACCTTATCACCACCAGGGAGTGGAAGGAGCTGGACACTGTGGAGCCAGTCCCCAAACACCCGGATAGAATTTTGAGTCCCCCTGCAGACTGGTCCCATTGGAGCAAGGGTCCCCCCATAGATGCCATGTTGATGGCGGCAGCCACGAAGTGGGAATTAGCTCAGGAGAGCCCCTCGGTCCATCCACCGAGCAAGGAGCCCCGCTCGATGGATTGCCTCGGGAAGTGGGTATTTAGTTCAGCGACCTTCTCAGTAAGGTCCCTGAATTACATGGCACATGTCATCAGGATGCAGCGAGATCTTATCAAAGAATATGCTGCTTCCTCCCCCAGAGTCCATGTCGGCGAAGGACAAGCAGTTGTACTCAACTCGTATGGCTACTCTAAGATCTGTTTCAAATACCTGTATGCGGCTTTTGTCCCACGCCACAGAGGGAGCTGCTAGAGCCAGCGGAGCGGGTCTAGTCATGAGACATCAGGCCTGGCTCCAACATTGTGACTTCGCGGAGCCCTTTAAGGCATCCTTTGCGAATGCCCCCTTTGATGGTTCTGCCTTGTTTGGCAAGACCGTTCACGAGACACTTGTCCAGAGCGAAAAGGACGGGAAGACGTCTGCCGTCGGAGTCCGCTTCTCTGCTCCCCAGAGGTCCTTCTCCAAGAACCAAAAGGGACAGAAGAAGATGTGGTTCTGGAAATCGCAACATTCCCATCCTGCTCCGGACAACCAGTCCTTCCGTGGCAGAGGAGGACAGGGAGGACACCGCCCTAGAGGCAGAGGGGCCCCGAGAAATTTTGGGTCCAGAGAAACCATCTCTGATCGGCCCACGCAGCAGCCCTGAGGGGTTGCCCGACTGCTCCACTCTGGAGGCAATCGGGGGGGCACTTCTCGAAGCACCTGGCGGCTTGGGAGTCCATTATGTCAGATCGCTGGGTGCTTCATATCATATCCAGAGGTTACAAAATCCCACTGCACCATGTCCCCAGACTCAAGAACCTCCACGATGTACCACCCGATCAGAGGGAGGCGGCAGCTGCAGAAATTCAGCAGCTGCTAGAAAAAAGAGCCATCCAGCCCGTCCCCCCAGATTAACTCGGATTAGGGTTTTACTCCAGGTTCTTTCTGGTGCCAAAAAGACGGGGGACTTGAGACCGATTCTCGACCTTTCACTCTTGAACCTGTCAGTAAACAAAGAAAAAATCCGGATGATCACCCTTCAATCCATTCTCCCACTCTTGCGGGAGAGTGACTGGATGTGCTCAATAGACCTTAAGGATGCGTACTACCACATTTTAATGGACAGACGATCCAGGAGGTTTCTCCACTTCTGGCTGGGAGCCAGTCACTCTCAGTTCAGGGTCCTTCCCTTTGGTCTCACCACAGCCCCCAGGGTGTTTGCCAAAGTGTTAGCAGTGATAGCGGCCCACCTGAGACTCCAGGGAATGCAGGTCTTCCCGTACCTGGACGACTGGCTCCTGTCCGCCCCAACGAGGCATCTACTCTGCACAGCCAGAAATCACCTTCTCCGGCTAGCTCCCCATCTAGGCATTACGATCAACCTGGACAAATCCTCCCTTGCTCCAACACAAGTGATAGATTTCATAGGGGCCAAACTAAATACAAGAAGTCTGCAAGCGTTCCTCACTTCGGAGCGACTTCAAAACCTGAGACTTCATGTGCGGGCCATCCTCCAATTAAAATCCCCACTGGCAGAATTGGTCCTGAGGGCGCTAGGCTCCATGGCAGCAGCAATAACCCTTCTTCCATACGCTCGTCTGAATATGAGGGTGCTACAGTGGACCCTTTTAGTCCAATGGTCCTTTCAGTTTCTCCCCCTCAGCCATCCTGTCTCACTCAGCAAGGCTTGCAGGAGGGCCCTCTTATGGTGGCTCCAGTCCCCGGACCTTCATACGGAACGACCCTTCTGCACACCACCTCCCCTCACCACGGTGACCACGGATGCCTCTCGCCTCGGGTGGGGGGGGCATTGTTCAGGCAGAATGGTCCAAGGAACGTGGAACGACACAGAGACCTCCTTGCATATCAACGTTCTGGAGATGAGGGCAGTGCTGTTGGCATTGCAAGCACTTCAGAACCTTCTCCCCATAGGAACTATTCCGATACAGACGGACAACATGTCAGTTGTCTGGCACATCAACAAACAGGGGGGAACCAGGTCCTACCCTGTCTGTCGAGAGGCCATGAGGGTGTGGGAATGGGCGATCTCCACCATCCGCTTCCTTATCACAACGCACATTCTGGGACGGTCCAACATTCTGGCGGACAAGCTCAGCCGCACTATTCTTTCCCCTTATGAGTGGTCTCTCAATTCCCAGGTAGCAAAGCGGATTTTTGCCGAATGGGGGTAACCCTGCTGCAATCTTTTTGCCACTCCCTCAAACACAAAATGCTCCAGCTTCTTCGCTCTGATTCCCCGAGAGACGCTCTAGTGCATGCTTGGCCTCCCGGTCTACTTTATGCCTATCCCCCTCTACCCCTGATGCTGAAACTTATACAGAAAGCCTCTCGGTTGGGGAGCAGAATGATCCTCATTGCCCCATTCTGGCCTCGTCAAACTTGGTTCCCTTACCTGTGGTCTCATCTGGTGAATCCTCCCTGGATTCTGGATCCCATTCCGGATCTAATATCCCATCCCTTAGGTCTACCGACCCCGAATCTGGACAGCCTGAAGCTGACAGCTTGGCTGCTCCAGTTCCACTCTTAGTCAGGACTCCCGGCATCTCTTCAACAGTTAAAGCCATCTTGGTGGCAGCACATAAACCTTCCACTAGAAAAGTCTGTCGCAGTAAATGAAAGCGTTTTTCCATCTGGGCGGAACACCATAACATAGATCCCTTCACGGCTTCGTTGCCATCCGTCTTGGATTTCCTCACCGGACTTTTTCAACGAGGAGCTAGCTGTTCTACGGTCAAGGTTCAATTGGCAGCCATTTCTCATTACCATGTGGGACACGAGTCAGGTCCCTTGATGACTGCGAAATTATGTAAAACCTTCCTCAAGCGTACCTTCCTGCTCAGGCCTCCTGTCAAGGAAGTTGTACCCCCTTGGGATCTAGCATTAGTCCTTCAAGCCTGGACTGCCCCTCCCTTTGAACCAGCTGCCTCGGCCGAACTTAAATACCTTTCCTGGAAAACAGCGTTCCTTGTCGCCATCACTTCAGCGAAAAGAGTTTCCGAACTTCAGGCCCTTTGTGCGAAACCTCCCTACTTGATTTTTCATCAGGATGGAGTGTACCTCAGGACCAATCCCTCCTTTCTTCCTACAGTGGCCTCAGAAACCAATATCAATCAGTCCATTAACCTGCCAGTTTTCTTCCCATAAGTACCAAAATAAAGGAGAATACAAGCTGCATTCCTTAGACGTGCACAGACAACTGCGCTTCTACATTCATAGGACTGCTGGTCACAGACAAATCCGATCAGTTGTTCATTTCCTTTGGCAAATTCAATCTGGGTAAAGCTATTTCTAAGGTCACCTTATCACGATGGATTTCACAGTGTATTCTTCTGGCCTATGAAACTTCGGGGAGGCCCGCACCTCAGGAAGTACGGGCGCATTCTACTCGCTCCATATCTACTTCTGCTGCCGTTAGATCTAGAGTATCTTTGGATGATATTTGCTCTGCAGCCACTTGGGCCTCATCTCATACCTTTATCAACCATTATAAGCTAGATGTTATTTCCAGAGGGAGAGCATCCTTTGGCTCCGCAGTGCTCCGGAACATCCTTCCATGATGGCCGCCCAAGATTCAGGTAGCTGGGGACTCTGTCCCAAAGGTTGCTGACAAATTAAGTCCCTACATCAGATTAAGAAGTTATGTACTCACCATAACGTTCCATCTGAGTAGGTGACTTCATTTGTCTGCAACCATCCCCCCTCCTTCCCCCTGGCCTTCAGAAGTCTATTCTTGAATGTCCTTTCTTGATCCCTTTCGGGACACTTTTGGTCTGAGATTTGGTATAAGGGCAAACTTGATCTGAGGTCAATCAGGGTTGGCAGGGTATTATGGGTAAGGGGAGGAGCTAGGAGCTCGGATCCATAAGCTGTAAAATAAGTTGCCGGCTCGGATCTGAAGTCGGATCCAAGACCCAAAAGTTTCAGACAAATGAAGTCACCTACTCAGATTGAGCGTTATGGTGAGTACATAACTTCTTATTACACTAATTCCCTGCCTATGACAGGAGTTTCAATGGTGGGCAAAGGCCTGTCACCACAACAAGGGGCAGCCATTCAACATACCCCCAGCCAGGCAAACATTGACAACAGATGCATCAGATTATGCCTGGGGGGCCCACATGGCAGGAAGGTGTATTCAAGGCTCATGGTCCACAATCCAAATGCATCTACATATCAATTAAAAGAGATGCTAGCTGTTCAGAATGCCCTGACAGCCTTCAAGGATCTACTGCATCCAGGACAACTACTGATAAAGACAGAGAATACTACAGTCATGTGGTACATAAACAAGCAGGGAGGCACACATTCCTACCCCCTTTGCAGACTAGCCGTGACTTTGTGGGACACAGCATTGACTTACCAAGTACACCTGCAAGCACAATTCCTTCCAGGAAAAATAAATACTCTGGCAGACAAACTAAGCAGAAACCTCATGGATCCCCACGAGTGGAAATTGGATCCACAAGTCTTCAACATGATAACAAGGAATTGGGGATGCCCGGACATAGATCTAGTTGCCTCCCGTCACAACTGCCAACTACAGAGATTCTGCACAAGGACTTATCACAAGCAAGCATGGAAAGTGGATGCTCTATCTTTCAGCTGGAAAAACTTAACAGTATACGCCTTTCCCCCACTGCCTCTCCTTCCCAAGGTACTCCTAAAGGTCAGACAAGAGAAGCCAAAAATGATACTGGTTGCCCCAGACTGGCCCCGCCAGCACTGGTACCCAGTCCTAAGGAACTTGACTTAATGCCCAGCATGGACATTACCTCAAATTCCTCACTTACTGACCCAACAAAATAATCAGATCCTGCACAGCCAACTCAGGACCTTAAACCTGGCAGCATGGCGGATTGTAGTTATTCAAAATACACCTCTCTCTAAAGCCATTATGGATGTTATCTTGGAGGCCCAGTACCAGAAAATCTTATGCAGAAAAATGGAAGAGATTATGTGCTTGAAACCAGACACACGGAGTTGACATGATTGTATCAATTATCCCTCAGATTTTACAAAACTTAACTGAGATGCTGGACAAAGGCCTATCCTTTTCATCAATTAAGATTCATGCTTCTGCCATTTCAGCTCATTATAATACAGAGCCACCTATTTTTTTTCTCATCCATTATTAAGGCAGTACCTCAGAGGAGCCAAAAACTTAGGACCTCCAAGGAGATCACCAATGCCTGCATGGGACCTCAATTATGTCTTGGAAAAAATCACTCTACCTCCTTTTGAGCCAGCCGCTACAGCTGATATAAAATTTTTATCATGGAAAACAGCTCTGCTCATAGCAATAGCCTCTGCAAGATGAGTCTCAGAGCTACAGGCACTCATGGCTGTGGAACCTTTTATCATTTTCCATCCAGATAGGGTTTCTCTAAGGACAAACCCCACTTTTATGCCTAAGGTAGTGTCCAGTGTGGCCATCAACCAGACTATTCATTTGCCTACCTTTTATCCAAACCCACAGAATAAGGATGAGAAACTTCTGCATTCTTTGGACATACACAGACAGCTGCGCTTCTGCTTGGACAGAACCAAAGCTTTCAGAAAGACTGAACATTTACTGGTAGCATATGCTGCAGGATCACAAGGAAAGGCTATCTCAAAGCAGACTATCTCAAAGTGGATAGGTCACTGCATTCGTCTATGCTATTCTCAACATGGCAAATCTGTACCTAAGGGCATTAGGCCACATTCAACCAGAGCAGCAGCCACTTCAGCAGCCTTCCTCAGAGGAGTACCAACCAAGGACATTTTAGAGGCTGCAACCTGAAGTTCAGTGCATACTTTTACAAAGCACTACCACTTACCTCTCTACTCCAAATGCAGGGCAGGCTTTGCCACTGCAGTTCTGCAGGGCCTCATAGCCGCTCCTAATTCTATTTAGTTCCAGCCACCCAACCTTAGCTTTGGGATTCAACCCAATTGTAATGACTGCAACAGTGAAACACTATGAATATAGTACAGTTGTGTACCTACCATAAATGTTGATGTTCGAGTGTATTCACTGTTGCATTCCAGGTTACCCACCCACCATCCCCCTTATCTTTGCTGGATCTTATCTGTTCTTCTCTATTTCTATACAACCTATGTGGTGTATTCGCTTGTAGATGAAGGAAACTTGTTACTTAGTGCATGTATGCTTATTGACATATTTTTAGCCTACCCCTTTGGGGGCACCTGACATCTGGGGCAAGAAAAACAGAAGAAAATGGCGTACTGACGCCAGGGAGGAGGCAACAGCAACTGACGCCGGACCTAGACTTTGGAATTCAGGCCGACTGCGGGTAGCCTGCCAGCAGAATAACCCAATTGTAATAACTGCAACAGTGAATACACTTGAACATCTACATTTATGGTTGGTACACAACTGTACTGTCTCTCCGAAGGGAGAAGAGCACTTATTAATGTATTTTAGTTGTAGACCAGCAAATAGAGTCATCATATGCAGCTGTGGAAAAGGGATAGTTAGAGCTCTCTAAAGCAATCAGTCTTACTTTTATGGGAGACCATTCTTAGTGGTTGCAGATGATAGTCCCTTAAAGTGGTTGGGTAAGGGTAATCTGGTGAAACCGTAATTGTGTCAGATGGAGTTAAGATTACAGTCCTGTAAACATACAAGTTAAACACAGGGCTGCTGTCTGTAATACAAATATAGACAGTCAGACCAAGGGACAGGGTTGTGTAAGTAATGGAATGCACTTTATTCCCAAACTATGTTTTTTGGTTGTGTCACAGGAAGACTCACCAGCAGTCCAAAAGGGGGGATTAAATGTGAAAAGGTGTATAAAACCTGATTTTATTTTCCAGTAAAGATGCAACAAAGATGTGAACTGTGGCAAACTGCCCAGAACAAGCAACTTCATTTTTGTAAGAATGCAGTAGAGATTTTAAAAAGTGAAACTGTTTCTCAGACACATATACACACACACACACACACACACAAAATTACTTTACATTTAATCCAATCAGTCTTTGATTGCCTTTTAGAGTAAGTGATGAACTGTAACTGTTTGGGAGTGAAACACTTTACATGGACTGCAGGTGACAAGAGACAGCCTGCTATCCAGAGTCTGTGAGTTTATGTCTGTAAATTTTGCCTGTTATTCTTTTGCACCTGATAGATGCTCATGAATGTCAAAAGTATATGAATTACAGTTATCTTAAGTTATTGGCGGTAGAAATAATTGGCTGTGTGTTTTTCTTATGTTGCATCTCTGTTCAAAACTCTCTTACATTTCCATGTAAGAATGTATTTGCAGATTAAATTTTCTTGCTGTGTTGCTTAAGTGCCCCAATGAAAGGAGAGAAAGCCATAACATACATTTGGATCTAGTTTGCTCCATCTCTTACTTTCTTGACTGACATCCAGAATGTTGCTTTTAGTTACTTAAGTGGTGTGTGCATGTAACTGCATTAGCAACTTCCTAACAAAACAGGGCTAACTTGCAGTTCTTACAGGTGTACTGCTGCCCCACTGTGCATATTCCTTTCCTTACTATTGGCTCCTACCAAAATTACAGAAACTTCAAAACTGCATCTTCCAATTTAATGTTGGCGTGAGCAGGAAGTTTTATCATTAACATGCAGCCAAATGGGCAGGATAGCTACCTATTCACCTAACACACACTTTTTTTTTTCCTACCCTCCTCTTCTTGAATCACTGCAAAGGTCTTCTCTGGCTTATTTCTGTGAAACAATATTCCAGATTTCTTAATCTTCCTCCTCCAGTCCTGTTAATCGTAACACCCCCATGCTTCTCACTTATCTGTCCTGACAGAGCTTTGTTGTATTTATGGCCCAATATTTGGAACTTCCTTCCAATCACCCTTCATTGTTTTCCTTCTTTTCTTCTCCTTTTCCATGTAACTGAATTTCCACCTACAGAACCAAGATAAATGCATTGGATTTTAAACCTCACAGCTTAAAAATGTCTCTACTGTTTGTAGGTGAATGTATTGGTAGTGGATTTTGAAATCCATTGGTCACCCAAAGTTTTAATTTACTGTTGGTAGTACTCTGCAGGACTTCTTTCTGGTGCATTTTTTGAGCAGTGCTACTTATATATTTATGCCAAGTTACATTATATTGTTCTTTTTTAATCATGCTTTCTTAATTTTGTGATGTATATTATACAATTTCAGTTCTAATGTCTTAAGATTATGACTGAAAAGTGGGCCAAGGTGATCCAGTTTACCTACCTAGTAAGTAAATAAGGAAACAGAAGTAAATATGTAAGGGTAATTGCACAAAAATTGTGAATTACAATTTTATTTGTGTGCCTTCAGAAAAAACAGAGATACTGCTTAGCTATTGCTGTCATAAGTTAGGTGTGCATTTAGCTTATTTCAGAAATATTCTGTAATTCTAACCCGATTTGCTGGACTGGTGGCCATGTATTACTGTAAAAGTAAAATGGGGCTATATACATATGTGGATGTGCATGCTTGCATTAGTAAGATAGTACTGGGGCAGTCACCTGCAGGTGAAGTGTATGAAATGCTGGGAAACCATTGGTTTTATGTCTTCAGTCTCTAGCATTACAGTCTGAATCTTATTTGGGTCTTACGGCAGTTGTCGTAGCCCAGGCCAGCAGTATTCATTTGCCATAACTTCTTATGGCTGAGGACCTTACATATGTTGCTGTCAGTGGTGGAGTTATTTGGTGATAATGTTCAAGCACCATTAGTAGCCCTGGTCCTCTTTCTGAGCTTTCATGATGTGGTCTTCATGGTAGGATCCTACTGGAGAGTAAGGCTCCATTTCTTTTAGATATTCATCATAGCTGCTCTAACCTTAGGTATATGGGTTATATTCTGCATTGGGTGTAACTGCCGGCAAGACTCCAAAGCATCAAGGGAACCTTTCATGTACCCAAACCATTAATCTGAAGTAGTTTACTTCATTTGTTTTTCAACCTGTGGGTCCTTGAATCCACATCGGATCCAACACGGCCACATTTTCCAGCTACAGCTCCGAGCGCCATGCTCCTCCCCTTACCCATAATACCCCCTGTCTCCCTTCTCCCTTCAGATCTCGTTTGCCGCCTAAGAGGAAGCAGTGTGGTCTGAGCTCCATTGAGTTAGTAGTGTTTTTGAACAGTAATTATTTACCTTTTTTGGCTTTTTCTATCTCTATCTTGTACTTCTAACCTTGCTATACTTTCTCGGGGTTCTCCGTAGCAAAGTTCTTGTAGGCTTTACTATCTTTCCTCCCCTCTCCTCTTTCCACGAGGTGTATGTTTTTGGGCCGGCAGAGGCATAGCAGATGCCCTGAGGCTAGGTTTCAAAAGCTGCACAGAGTGTGGCCATAAGCTTTCCCTGGCGGATGGCCACAGTCTGTGCGTGGTTTGTTTGGGGGTGGCTCACCTCCAGTCCCCCTGTCCTATTTGTGTTGTGTTTAATCCCAGAGCACTTCAGGACAGGTGAGACAAACAGATCATTAAGGGTCTGTTGCCCTCCTCTGCTGGGACTGAGGTCCCATCTTCCCCTGCTAAGAAAGCAGTGCCTGCTGCTTCGTCTTCCTCTTCCATGACCTCTGGGACTCACCCTCCAACCAAGAGGCCCAGGGAAGGGGATAAAACCAAGAAGGACCAGCCTCGCAAGCGGTCCCCTGACTGCTTGTCCGGAGGCTGGCCCTCCACCGAAGGTTAAGCCTGTTTCCAGGCCAGTGTCAACTCGGCTCAGGTCCCTTAGGTTCTCCCCTGAGCCTGAGGTACAGGTTAGCCAGTCTTCTCCTAGGCCCTTTCCCCACCAGCTTTCCTGGCCCACTTCGGCAGCATCCTCCCACTCTGCACGGAGCTTATCCGAAGCGGAGATGGACAAGATGATGAGGAGGTTTGTCTGCACTCAAATTCAGATGGAGGTCTTGCCAGGGCCTTCTCCCACGGGAGCGGGCGCCTTCCAGCCAGTGTTTAGACCTATCACTCCTTCTCCAATCTGACCTGTGGTTTCAGAGTTGTTGGATCCGAGGACGGTCGGAGTTGAAGGGTCAGCACCAATGGTACCCTGTACCCTGATGCCAGCCAGTGCCTTCAGTGTGTCTGATCCGACTAGATCAGATCCAAGCTCTTGTAGTCTCTGGGTCGGATCCAAGGGAGTGCTCTCTACTCCGAGCTTGTCAGAGAGAAGCATTCCCCTCGGTGTCTCGGCTCTGACTCCCCAGTCGGATCAGGGTGGAGCGGCTTCCACTAGTTCAGCCCAGGAGGCCCGTTCCCCCTCAGCATTTGACTTGGTAGAGAGGGTTCTCACAGGGTCGAGGCCTCTGACCATTTTGTCTTCGGAGTCTGTCCAGACCCCCCTGGTAGCCTTGAGTGCAGGTCCGACCAACTTGCCCTCTCAGGGACAGCCCATAGCCGTAGTGCCCCAGGACGTTCTGGCCTTGGAACAACCTGCTTGTGAGACCTCCCCAGATAGTCCCCCTGAGGACCCCCCCCCCACAAGCATACATGTAAAAGGAAGCACTTGGACTCTCCTCCAGAGTCCCTCACTGAAGACACGGACCTGGATGAAGGGAAAGGTTCCCCAAGATCACCCCCACGAAGATGTCTCCTTTGGAGACATCATGGAGATCCTTTTCCAAAGAGGGGGGATGGTCTGCCTCAAAACCAACCTCTGACGAGTCCGTGTTTCTGGAAGCATTCGGCTCAGACCCATCTACCTCTTGGGTGTCCCCTCCTGCTGATCCACTTGTGGATTTGATAACGTCTAGGGCGTGGAAGGAGCCGGACACCATAGAGCCAGTACCCAAGCACCCAGATCAGGTTTTAAGCCCTCCCACGGACAAGTTACACTGGTACAAGGGGTCCCCTGTAGATGCTATGCTGGTGGCAGTGGCCACCAAAAAGGAACTCACCCAGGAGAGGTACACAGTCCATCCAGCTGAGTAGAGAGCATTGGATCGTTTTGGGAAGCGAGTTCATGCTTCAGTGACCTTCTGTGTGAGGGTGCTGAACTACATGGCAAATGTTATTCGACTCCAGAGAGATCTGGTCAAGGAAGTTACGGAGTTGAGCCCCCCAGGGTCCATATCAGCAGAGGACAGGAAGATGTTTGCACAAATGGCCACCCTAAAATCTGTGGCCAACACGTCTATGCATTTGCTGTCCTATGCCACGGAAGGAGCCGCACGGGCAGCAGGGTCAGGGGTTGTCATCCGGCATCATGCCTGGCTCCGCTTATGTCAGTTCTCAGAGCCCTTCAAGGGGTCTTTTACCAATGCCCCTTATGATGGTTCTTCCCTTTCTGGGAAGACAGTCAGAGAGACTTTGGTCCAGAGCGAGATGGGCAGGAAGACACTGCCATCGGGGTCTGCTTCTCACCGCCTCAAAGGTCCTTTTCCAGGAACCAGCGAGGCCAGAAGAAGATGTGGTTATGCAAGTCTCAGGTGTTTTCCCAGGATGCTCAGAACTCTGCCTTTCCCTAGAGGCAGAGGAAGATATGCTAGACACCACCCTAGAGGCGGGAGGGGTCCTAGGAATTTTGGATCCCAAGAACCTTTCTCAGATAAACCTGGGCATCAGCCTTGAGGGGGTTGCCCGGCTGTCCACCTCTGGAGGCAGTCAGGGGTCGCTTGTCGGTTCTCCCACTAGCATGGGATTCCGTCACTACAGTTCAGTGAGTGCTGTGAGCCATATCCAGAGGATATTTCATCCCTTTCAAGGATCTTCCCCATCCAGCAAAGTGCTCCCGGACATCCCACCCATGCAGCGGGAGGAAGCAGCAGTATAGGTAGACTCACTGCTAAGAAAACGAGTCATCCATCCAGCCCCCCCAGACCAGTCTGGATCTGGGGTTTATTCCAGGTTCTTTTTAGTGCCAAAAAAGACTGGGGACCTCAGACCAGTAAATCCAAATTGGACAATGGTGAGCAGCATGCACAAGAAGGAACTACTAGGGCTATTAAAGACCACCCCTGTTCAATCTTCTGATATAAGTGTTGACTTCTTGGATGTGACCCTTACTCTAGATAATCAGAAAGAGATTGGAACTAGGATACACAGGAAAGAGATATGGAAAAACTACTATCTTCATAAGAGCAGTATGCATCCTAGACATGTCTCAAGAAACATCAAGAGAAATGAAGTTACTCTAATATCTAGTCTTTGCACCAAGGAGTCAGACTATATGAGCAAGAAGTGCTATTCTTACAAAGTAACCTGAGCAATAGATGTTACTCGGGGCAAGATACATTTATGCGTGCAGAAGTATCCAGTTCCCTCAGGAAGAATTAAGGAGCCCCTTAATGCACAAGGCAAGCCACACCCCATATACCAGATTGTTCAAAAGTACTAGTAAGGGTACTATGAGCTTCACCCTGTCGTATACTAATGATCATCATGAAGTACGTGATATTATCAAAAAGTTTTGGCCTGTCTTAACTCAAGACAGTAAAATTCAGGAGATTGTAGGTAAGACTCCTAGATTCACCTTAAGAACAAAAAGAACTTGAAACGTTTGTTGTGCTTGAAAGATGGCATAAAGAATACTCCCTATCAGGCAAAAGAAAGGAACCTTCCGATGTGGTAAATGTTCAGCTTGTAATAGTTTAGATATCAGCAATACATTTACCCATCGAGTTAGTAAAGTTTGTTATAAATTCTCTTATCCAGCGGATTGCAATACTCCTCACGTAGTATATCTTGCCACATGTTCAGCTTGTCCTGCCTACTATCTAGGCAAAACTGATCAGTGTTTCAGGAATAGAGTTCTGAGGCACTTGCATGATATACGGAATCAAGATGTTAAGAACTGTCTTGCTACTCATGTTATAGAATTTCCCTCCCACCGGTTTTTCTTTAAAGTCTTGGAGAATACTTATACTGGGATGAGACAAGGTGATGTTACAAATGCTACAGAGAGAAATGAGATCAAATGGATTATTAACCTGAGAGCAGATAAGCCTCCAGGTTTAAATGCGATTATTCTTTTGTGACCAATACTGAAAAATAGAAGACCTACTGTTGGTTAATGAGGTGTGTGTGATCTGTATGCCTTGATGGGCTTCAGAATGACTTCTTTTCTTGATGGGAGTTGTCCCATTGTTACTCCTCTGATTGGCTAACAGTGATTTTATTAACAATGTCCCCAATTCCATTCATTATGATCTGATGAAGGAAAACTCCGAAAGTGCTTATCCAGGAAAAGAAAGGGGATTTTATCTTGCTTATTTTGTTTCGTTTGTCTACAGATTCAACATTTTACGTGTGTGTTGGTATTAAAGAACGTTGCAGTTCGTGGTGGTGTTTTTGGTTCTTCTACAAGGTATTACTGGAAGTGTTTCTTTTAAGAGTGTGGGGCATTTGAGGGGACTTTTTTTTTTCTCAGAAGCAGGAGTCATCCCCCTCACATTTACTCATTGCACATCATCCCTTGGACGATGGCAAGCATGCATAAGGAGGAACTACTTAGGGCCATTAAAGACCACCCCCGTCCTTGATTTATCAAACATGATAATAGTACAATTCCCCACTGCTGACCCTTCATCTCTGTGAATAGAGTAACCATAGGGCATCTACCATCCTTAGGGCATAGTTGGGCCAGTTGCATGGGCAGGAGAGAAGGTTGATGATCTCTCTGAAATTAAGAGCAAAAAACAATGAAAAAAAGTGCCACCATGTTATTTGTCCAAGGAAAATCCTACTGGGAGGAACCAATTAGCTTTGCTCATACAGATGGCAACAGGTTGAATAATGTGGCCTGTCTAATCACCTGGAAGGCTTATACTTCACTTGTTTATGAATTGACTGCTTGAGTTTCAGAGACAGTTTGGACTTAGTTGGGGAATATTCTTGGGAGTACACAGTGGATTTGCATTTGTCATAAACAGCTGTTTACCAAGATGGACGTGAGCTGAGTTTGTTGACCTAACTTTTGCAGAGATTATGCAGATGATTAGTACTGCTTGTTGGTAGGTCTAGTTAAGTTGCTTATGTCTTGCTTCGATGTCCCAGCACTTGTTTTCAGAATTGTTTTGTCTTTTGAGGATAGATATACTTTCATCTGTTTTAGAGGTGGCCATGAGTATAGCAATCATCAAGAATTCCTCATTGTACCTGGGTATTTGGGGGGGGGGGGTTGAACTTTTTCTAGTCATTATTAGAAAAGTGATCGGAAAAACTGGTATATAATCAACTTGTTGCTATTGTTGGTTTTCATGGACTCTGGGATCCATTTTACATGGATTCCAAGTTCAGCACAAAACTGACACATAGTCTTTACTCAAATGATCAACTGTTTGTGTCGCAGTATCATTTGTATTCTGTAATGGCCGTCCTTGATTTATCTGCCATATTTGATATGATTGATCATCTGATCCTTTTGGAAGGCTTGAATAACTTTTGGGGGTGTTTTTTTGCATAGTCCGTGATTAGTTCGCCTCTTGCTTCTCAATAGGTCTCTAGGATATACTCCTATTTTTACCTACACTTTCACTTGCACATTCTCACATTTTTTGTCCAGTTTGTATGCGTTTCCACTCAGTAACAGTTCATTAGAAAGGTTTCACAGGTATGTTAATGACACTCAGCTGTACCTATTCTTTCCTCAAGAGTGTTAATTGCTTGGACAATGTAGAGGACTGTCTGGAGGATATACTTTTTTGACTGTCCATTAATTACCTCAGGCTCAAAGTCATTCCACTCAAAGGACCTCCACAGCTCCTGCTATGCCCCCTATAGTTTATGGAGAGCCCTGTGTACCCATTCATTCCTTTCCTAGAAGCCCTTTAAACACATCCAATCCCTCAGAGGTGAGCATCTGATGTTTGGAAGCAAGCCAGCTTGCAGGTTCTGCAGGGTGGCCAGCCATCCTTTGTTGAATGCCCACTTCTGCTGGGCTGCTGCACAAGCTCCACTGTGTGCTGCCACCATGAGGATCATTCCTGTGCACACCAAATCCTGTGGCCTCTACATTTTTACAGTGGCATTACATGCTGCCCTAGATTTTACCCAGTGGGTGAACCAGGGCTGTCTCCCTCCCTGCAGACACTTGAGCCACTAATCAATGTTGAGTCACCTGCACCAGAGTCATCACATTATCCCTCTGTACCACAGTGCTGGCTAGCAAGTACACATTTTTAATGTTTGAGACCTTAACTGATATTTTAGTGAGGATTTCTGTTCAGTGTAAGAAACAGATTCTTTTAATCTAAAGTAATTTCCAAAGTGCATTCAAATCATTATTTCCACGAACTTACTTCTGTCCACATGCTCATTGCAGGAAAAACGTACAAAGAAGATTAATTTCTTCATAGGCTACAATATTTGTACCATATAAGGTTTCAATTACAACATATCAAGAATCCGAATATATTTTTTTCATCTGCTTACCAGAGATCTAGATTAATCATTTTTCAGATGGTACTGTCTTGTAACATAAGATTACAGCAGACCTTGTACAGTGGTATCCTGGTAGAGCCTTTTAACTAAAATAGTATTGGTTTCTTACATTTTCTTAGGCACTGCCAGCACAGCATTTGTGTGTTGTTTTTGATCTTGGCCAAAATGCAGAAAATTAATAGTTTTTTTTGTCCATACTTTGTCCTCTAGCATTAGAACTTAACAGCACATCTAGAAGTAAGGTGGCATTTAACCAAGTATTGGCTCCAGGCTTTTGCCATGAACCAAGCATCCAGGCATGGTTGATCCTTTCTTTCTTTTTTTAGCCTGTTCCTTTATAGTCAGACAAAAGTTACTCCAACTAGAAAACTAATATTTGTTGTGTTCCTATTTTCCAACGAGTCTTGTAGATAGTAACTTCTTACAGAACCCACACACACCAGCTCTTTCCTCCTAACTTTTCAGTATGGGGATCTTCCTTTATGGGATACTCTCTTGCACCTGTGTTCCTCCTGGTTTGAACGTTATTTCTGCAGGAGGACAGGAGGAAAAGAGCTGTAAAGAGATGTTGCACATATGATGGCATAACATTACAAGCAAGAACAGAAAAGGGTGGTTTACCAGTGGACTGCTAAAGTACACATTTACCATGGTATTCTAACATCAGTGTAATTTTAAAGACATCACCTTTTTTGTAGGAGCTAGTGTGCTGAAAGTCTAATTTAGTGGTAAAACACAATGTCATAGAGAAATTAACCATTTTAGGTTCAGTCTTCCAGAACAGTTTTACATTTCTCGTAGTGAAAGTCATACTTATGCTCAATCATTTATTTTGGAAGTTTTAACTAAATTCTTATCAATCAACATGTACTTTATGAGCTACATAATCTAAAAAAAAATGTAAATTCTGTAATCTTCATAGAAACCTAACTCCAAAACTACACTCTTTTTGCAAAATTGTAAGAGACACAGGTGCTAATACTGCATGTACACCTGTCATTGTCTTAACCAAATACTACGAGTATTACTGCTGCTTAGTGTCTCAGATTTTCCATTCTGTACTGTGTATCCTTTATTCTCATGAACTGACATGGATACACAATTCTTTATTGAGATATGTTCACTGCATTGTGTCATTGATTTTTATTTATGTGTAATGTTTTTCTTTCCTGCGGATAGTCCTCACCAGGACCTGTTTTTTTTTACTGGTGTTAGTAGGACTTTTTTAAAAAAAAAAAAAAAAAAAAAAAACATAACTCGGCTGTAGTTTATTTTCCTTTTAAAACAGTAAATTCTATAGCTGGTACTGCTGATTTACATTTAGAGTGTTACAGTGTTGCAGGCGAGTCCCAGAGGGATTTATTTAAAGTAGGAGTGTGCCTTGGGAACTTGCTGTAGCTCTGTCATCCCCAGACAGGTCATTTGGGCTGGTTTTAGTCCATCTGGCCACAGCAGATGGCACAGAACTACGGACAGCTCTGCAAGCCCAGAGCAGGAAGACAACTTCTGTCAACCTCAGCAGGTAGCCAGAAATATCATTCAGTTCTGATTAATTACAGTGCAGTGACATTGACAAGGGTAGCTATCAAAATCAGCACCGTTTCTGCTGGGCTCCACATTTAAGTAGATGAAGAGAACAAATTCAAGTGCTATAATATTCTGAGATTGATTTGAGCTTAGTTATTCATCATTGTCATTCGTAGGTTTATAGGTGTTTACTAGGCTAACGACCACAAGGGCCTTTTTAAGCCTAGCCATGCATCTCAAATTTTTGACAAGTTCTGATAGCCTTGGTAAGTATAAGCAGGGGCTTGGGAGATTAAACATTTACAAGCAGGAGCCTGGAAAATGAACTAATTACAGGTTGCCTGAATTGGGTTAGGGAGGAACTCTGCTTCACATGGATGGGGGAGCCTGCTCCAGAGATGGGGTAGTCTCTGGGATACATACATGTCTCTCCAGCAAGTCCTATTTGTATCACAGACAACATTTAAGTCTTAAGAATGGGTAATTCTGTTGCTGTTTGTTTTGTGGATATGCAGGAGGTCCATCAGAGTGGGGTCTGACAATGCCCTGTATACCAGGCATAGAACTCCCCTCAAAGGCCTGTAGGAGATAGAATACAGGGATAGGGCCTTGAGGTGGTCTACATAGGACATTTTACTTAAGCCATGTATTCTTTTAGTGAGGAACCTCTGTGAACATTCCAGTTGTTAGATATGCCTGGTTAGGTGCTTACCAAAGGGGCATTGTACTCAATGATAGGTCTGATGAATGCTGAATACAGTGGAAAAATGACTTTCTTGGGCTTAGATGCCATACCTTCGTTTATAAGTTGCGTAACATAGAATGATTTCCTCACTACTGTAGACGTGTGATGGTCAAAGGCTAGATTACTGTCTATTTGTGTCCGTAGGTCCCTGACTACTGGGTTAGCTGTAAGGCATGTGTGGTCAGTATGATAATTACCAGGAGTGGATGACTTCCTAAAGGATACTATTATGCATTTCTTGGCATTTAGTTTTAGTTCATGTCTCTGACAAAAGCTGTTTGTCAGTCCTTTCTGGAGAACATTTGTTTCAGTGTGGGATTCAGTGACGACTCCTAATTTGCAATCATCTGCAAATTTAGTCAGCCAGAGACCATTGACAGTGGCCTGGCCTTGACTTCAGAGAAGTAAATGCCAAAAAGGAGCAGTCCAAGGACCAATCCCTGAGGGACTCCACTTGCGACTGTCCTCTTTATAGAGGTGGAGGACTCCCCAGTTCTAACTTCCTGAATCCTGTCTGTGAGCCAGTTGGCTGTCCACCGGGTGACATACGAGTTTGTGCCTAACCTCTTTAGTTTGTCAACAATACCTAAGTAGGGTATTATGTCAGTTGTCTTGGCCAGGTCAGGATAGGCAGTGTGAACCATATTGCCTTCATCTGTTGCTTTGGTGACCTTCTTAAAGAAGTCCACTAGGCTGAGTAGGCATGACCTTCCTTTGACGAAACCAAACTGGGTTGGGTCCAGTGTCTGGAGGTTTACTATATCACTATTGATCATTCTTTCCATGGCTTTACATGTAAGCCTAGTGAGAGTTATTGGGTCTGTAGTTTCCAGGGTCTGTAGATGGGCCCACCTTTGTGCATAGGGATGACCGTTGCTTTTTTCCATTCATAAATCACAAAGCTTGTTTGGAGGCTACAGTTAAATAGCGGTTCCACTTCTGAGGTCTGTTAGCATATTAAAAAAATTAAATATACTGTAAATATGAAAATAATCAACCACTTGGGAATTTATGTAATCCTACTTTGTCTATTGGCGTCATTTCCATTTTATTCTAACTGTCCTAATTTCAGATCTGTAATTTAACCATATGTTAAATGTCATACTAATTGTATCTGTATTAATTGAATTGGGGTTATCACTGTTCTGGTCAACATTATACACATAAAGTATAGCTGATGATATGAGAAATGGTGGCATGAATTCTACCAAATGTGAAGAAAAGGTCCTAGATGGCCAGAGAGATGGTGACTCAAGTCACATGATTGGTACCCAGCAGTTAAAGTAAAAGAAAGTGCAAGCAAGTCTAATTCAGTAATTGGTTCACAGATTGCAGCATGGCTCAAGACCATAAAGGGAATATGCGCTGCTGTCCTTGTATGAGCTTTCAATATACATCCTCAGATTACTGCATATAGACCACCTTCAGAGATGAATCTTTGATCTTGTGTCCCAAGACCCTTACTCATCACTTTCTCTGTGAATCACAGTATCTTCCTGTACTTATTATAAATGGTAGCTGTCTTTCACGCATGTTATTTTCATGTATACACGCAATTCCTAGGGAAGGTTGGCAGATTTTACCAATTCCTAACAGATTTCCTCCTAGCATTGTAATACTGCCACCACTCTTCCCCTGATTAAATCAAGTATGAAATCATGAACTTCCACCATTTTGGCAGTAAGCCAGACAATCTAAGTGGATAAAATCTTGTTAACCAGTGATAATTGATAACATCCTCTTATGTAATAAACCGTAGTAATACAGAAGACTAGTTAGAAGGATGTAAAAGTGAATTAATAAACTGCACTTAAATAATGATTCAAACCATGCACTTACAGGTTAAATATGCCAAGGAATGAAAAAGTGCAAAAGGTAAAAAATAAAGTAGCATTCCGTTCACAGAGCATGAAAAGAAGAATCTGAGCTGCAGTTAACTAAATGTCCTTGCTAGCTCGTACTAAAGAATACTGGACCTAACTACTGTAAGTTATAACCATAATAAAAATATTCAGAGACAGAGCAGACCTTTTTCTGCAGATGTCACCCAAGTCCTTCCAAGCAAAGATGAGAGAACAAAGACAGTATTTGTACACATTTCAAGTCCAAAGTCCTGTTCCCTACAGACCATTACATCATTTCCTTTTGCAGAAAGCATTACATTCTTAGTTGTTTTGATTTCCCACAGCAACATTAACTAAATAATTTCTGCCACCTGTAAAGGATAAGGGCTTAATTACAGCAGCTTAGAACAATAGGCTACCAAATACACATGAAGTCCACATAAATCTCTTGACTGTCAACATTTTAAAGCCTGTTTTTTTTTTTTACAGTTCTAGTCCGCTACTAATTTGAAGTAGACTGTGATTACATTTTATGACCTAGTAGCAAAAGATGCGTCAGAGATTATGTCTTCAAACAGATCCCTGCATTTCCATTATTTTTATCACCTTTTACATTTACAAGAGAACAGGGTTACAAGGTTGCAGACACTTTGCAAACCAAATGTGTTAATCATAAGAAATGAGAGAATAAAAATCCATCTTTAAATCAGTTTTTCTTAGCCTGGTATCAGACCTGACGCAGCTATTCTCCCACCATAAAAATCTCAAGCAAGTCTCCTGAAGGCATCCCGTAAAAAACAAAGTTTGAGACAAGTATGCAGTCATTACCCCATTCTTTTTCTGGTTAGACCATCTGCATTACCATTATCTATAAGTATTTTTTCTCTGTTTATTTGCTAAGTTTTTCTGCATAGCTGCCTAGTTTGAGCATTTTCTGGCTTGTTAAACTTGATTTCTGCATTAGTAGCTGTATTTAGAGCACAACCAAAAGTTGTTTACTGAATTTCCTGTTTGCACTTAATTTTAAATCGTTTTTTTCTCAAAACGTGCATATTTTCTGTCCTTGACCTAGCATTCTTGTGTGGGGTCATTTACTGCACTGTTATAACTTGATATTACCTGTGAACCTCTGCTATCTCTGAAAACACAAAAACAAACAAAAAAAAAAAATCTTGCTTCTTTTCCCACTTTTCTGAGATTTAAAAAAGTTCAGTTACAGGCTTGCTGTTTCCTGAACTGTTTGTAAGTTTCTGTGAGGCCATTTTTGCTTGGGCTAAAGGAAAGTCTCTCTGTTGATCAGGGGCAGTGAATAACATTGAGCAGCTTCCCTGCCCCCCGTAGGAGTGGTTACTGACTTGAAACTGTAGTTTTATTGTCCGTTTTGGGTCTATTCCCGCTTCTTTCCAGCCCCTGCTATCAAGCACGCCTTAATGTGCTTTAACGCGATTTAGCGCGGAGTTGCCACTAGAGCAGCATCGGGCAGCGCCGGTTTAACAAGGTTAAACTTTTTCTGGCTCCATAAAGTCTGTTCTTCAATTTTTCCCTTAGAACTGCTCTGTTAGGAACCTAAGCAGTTTACACCTTCACTAAAAAGCACAGCACTTGTTCCTAATTGCTTTTTCTTCTCAAAAAGCTCAGCACTTGTCTTAAAAGCATATCCCTTGTCTTATAAGCATTTTCTTTGCAGGTCAAGCACTCCTATATTATACAAATCCCTCACTTGCAAAACTCCCCAGGAGTGCCCACTTCCCTGCTAAGCCCTCTTCTTTTCTGTCTCATACCATCTCATAATTCTTTCTAGCATGTCGAAGGATCAGATGCTGGCGTCCTCTCCTGCCCAGTTGGTGGATCTGGGAATTCTGAGGCAATGTTACAATTGCCTCATGTACACGGACAACCCTCTCCTCCTCCCACATAACACTAACACTTGCGAGAGATGCAGCTATTTAGCCAAACTGGAGGCTGAGCTCTCTCAACTCAGGACTGGCAAGACCAGGCAGGAGGAGAAGGCAACTACACACACCACAATACAAGTCTCACATAACTCAACCACACCACTGAATCAAACACATAAACACACTAGGACATACTCGGAGGCTCTGAGTAAAAATTTACCTAAACAGCAAAGGCCTCCAAAGCAGACACCCAAGCAACTGCAAACTCAAGACACCACACAAACAACACATAAAAAACAAAATCAGTGTGCAAAGCAGTCACTGCCCGTTAAGGCCAAATACAACACCAAACATACTTGTCATAGGTGACTCCATAGTCAGACACACTGACGTCCCACTCACCAGGCTGAACAAGGAGAAGGTCACGGTAAGCTGCCTATCGGGCGCTAGAATCCGCCACATAACACAAGCACTCAGGTCACTCCACGGCAAGTACAAGTATGACACAGTCATTGTCCATGCTGGTGTGAACGACCTGAGACCTACCTCCCTGGACTACATGAAAAGAGACATAGAGGAGCTCTCTGATTATGTAGCCCAGGCAGGTATGACCCTGACCCTGAGCAGTATCCTTCCTTCACCACGAATGATGCCACAATGTAGTGACAAGATGATCAGCTTTAACAATTGGCTTAATTTCCGGTGTCATTCAAAGGGGATCCAGTGTCTGTCTGCTTGGGATGACATGCTTGACAAGCCACGCTGCTTTGCAAGGGACGGCTTGCACCTGTCACCCCTGGGATTCTGGATATTGGCTAAGGCTCTTGCCACCCCCATAGTGCCTTTTTTAGGCAAGGCTCAAATTCTAAACCTACCACCCTAGAAAACAAAAACGGGAAGAAACTAAGGGTAATGCTGCTCAATGCCAGAAGTCTAAATCTCAAAATGCACTCACTCGAGGCCCTTCTCAGTATGGAGAACATTGATGTCTGTGCTGTGACTGAAACCTGGTTCAAGGCTCCTGAGAGCACCCCGGCACTATCAGGTTTTACCTCATATGCGTGCCGGCCCCAAAACCCGGACCATACCACAAAAGGAGGGGGTGTATCCATATTCATCAAGGATACCCACACCTCCAGGTTGGTGGCTACGCATGAAGCATCGGAAACCATCCAGGTGCAATTAACCATAGGCAAAACTGCTCTACAATTTGTAGCATGCTACAGGCCACCCTCTCAAACTCAGGAAACCCACACAGCCTTCCTGAAGACACTGGAGGGTATAAATGTATCACCAAACACCATCATATTGGGTGACTTCAACTACCCGAATATAGACTGGGAACATTACTCAAGCCCCAACTTTCTAGCCCAAAGGTTCCTGGAGTTCATAAATTCAAATGCCATGGAACAACTAGTCACCGTCCCCACAAGAGGAGAAAATATACTAGATCTCATCATCACAAACATGGGGACAAAATGCTCCACACCGGAAGTATATCCCTCTTTGGTGAGATCAGATCATAAACTAATCTCACTAGAAATCCACATCCCGCCCCCCCCCCCAACAAAAAAGACCACAGTGAAGAACTTCTCTAAAGCAAACTTCACACTACTCAAGACAGGTGTGGTATCCTTCAAGGCCCCGAGCCAATGGAAACCACAACCCAAGCTGCGGAAGCCCTTACAAATGCCTTCTATGAACACCTTCAGGACTGCATGGATCAGGCAAGCCCAAATAAAACCAAGACTCTTTCCACCAAGGGCAAACGTCCAGTCTGGTGGACCCCAGCCATAAACAAACTTTACAATAAGAGAAGAAAGCTATTACATGATAGAGCAAAATCCCAAAAAGGGAAGGCATCTTTGATCAGTACTAGCAAGAAACTACGATCCCTCATAAAATCATCCAAGGCCAACTTTGAGAAAAAAATTGCCATAGATTCAAAAGACAATCATAAGGCCTTCTTTAGCTGTGTCAGAAACCTGGGTGGAAACTCCCAGATATGCTCAGAATTAGTCCAAAATGATACAAAAATCACTGAACCCACAGACATTGCCAACTTACTGGCAGACAGGTTCAGCGCAAACTTCACCCCCCCTCTCCCCCCTAAAAGGAGAGATAACTATCCCAACAGAGTGTAGCCTCCCAGACATCTCAAATGCGCAGGTGAAAGCTGCTCTCCCTAAAGCTAAAAACACAGCATCAATGGGACCGGATGGTGTCCCCGGCTGTGTGCTACATGAACTCAATGAAGAACTAAACCCACACATAAGGCAGCTGTTTAATCTTAGCCTTACCACAGGATATGTGCCCAAGGAGTGGCGTACGGCAACTGTGGTACCACTCCAGAAAGGCGGTGCCTCTACGGACCCTGGTAATTACCGCCCCATAAGCTTAACAAGCCTGGTCTGCAAAGCTATGGAGAGGATCATAATGGAACTCATAAACAAGGACATAGGGGACTTGCAGACCTTGGACCCAACCCAGTTTGGCTTTGTCAAGGGCAGATCTTGCCTTTTGAACTTGGTCAACTTCTTCGAAACAGTTACCAAGGCCATTGATGAGGGAAAGGCAGTCCATACAGCCTACCTTGACTTTGCAAAAGCTTTCAACACAATACCCCACTCGGGTATCATAGAGAAACTTACCAGCTTAAATGTAAACCCATATGTCACAAGATGGGTTGCAAACTGGCTAAAGGACAGAACCCACAGGGTTAGAGTTGCTGGAGCCATGTCAGACTCCAAGCCAGTTACAAGTGGTGTCCCACAGGGCTCAGTCCTTGGCCACCTATTGTTCGGCATCTACTTCTCAGAAGTACAGGCAAACATAGGAGGACTATGGCTGACAAAGTTTGCAGATGACTGCAAGCTGGGTGCCATAGTGGATAGTACATCGGACACAGACATCCTTCAGAGGGGTCTCACGGAAACTGATAGCTGGTGCCAGAACCATGGCCTGAAGTTAAACGCAAAAAAGTGTATAATCATACCCTTCGGGGAAAACAAGGTAACCCCAAGCTACCATATAGGTGGCAACCCACTAAGCACAGAAGACGTTATCAGGGACCTGGGTACCCAGGTTGACAGTGGCCTCTCGTTTGACACTCACATTGCTAAAGTGGTTCGAAAGACCTTCTACATTGCCCATCTGATCATGAAGGGATTCACATCCAGATCAAGTGAGGTCATTGTTCCTCTGTACTCTTCACTTATCAGACCAATGATCGAGTACAATGCCCCATTCGGGATGTATCTCACCCGACACCTGCAGCAATTGGAGAGACCCCAAAAGTTCCTCACCAAAAGGATAAAGGGACTCCAAAACCTGTCATATACTGCCAGACTGAAGAAACTCCAACTCTATTCAGTTGCATACCGTCTGCTCAGAGGTGACCTGTGCCTGACATACAAGGCCATGACCAACCCGGAATTAATGGACATGCTCCACCTCAAAAAATCAAATCCACCAGAACCACTAGAGCAGGTGACTTAAACCTTAGCACGGATATAAATAGGACATGCTGGAGGGATAGATTTATCACCCAGAGACTCCCCATGCTGTGGAATAAAATCCCGGTCCATGTGAGGCAGAGCACCTCGCTGGCTCTGTTCAAGAGAAATCTTGACCGGTGGATGGGAGATCGTAGGTTTACCCCGGGAATCATCTCTGTGTCACTGCTGGACAGAGGCACAACAAACTAATGGGCACATTCTTTCTAACATAAGGGGTGGCGTGAGCCACATAACTTTGGGCTAGGCTTATAAATGCCTTAGGGCAGATAGCCTAGTATAAACCTATGAACCAATGACCTCTTTATTGGATAGTCATGTTATAGGACTGCAAGGCTAAACTCCATCCAAGAAGCATTCTGTTTTTCCATTCTGTCATCTTGTTCTATATAATCATTTTAAACAGTTGTGGTCTGTCACCACAGTGAACTAACTTCCTGCTGTACAGATAGGGTTGTATCTTTTGCAAAGCCCATGTACTCCTTTACTATTACTGTGTATGATTCCACTCTAGGTTGAAGGCTTCCGCTTAAATAAACAATGGGATGCTCATTTCCCTCTGAGGAAACCTGGCTAAGTGCAGACCAATCCCTTAGAAATGTCTATCTGTACAATGATTTCTTCACTACAAGCCAGACTGACTAATAAAGATGCTGACTTCTCCCTTTCTGCAGGTGTGAAGGGCACTTGTCAGTAGCTCTTGGTAATTTCTATAGTAGTGAGACACTTAGCCCCACATAGCTACTCTAAGGCTTTATCTGTCCCAGACATAGGTAAAGAATATGGCTCTATGTGACTGTTCTGTTTTGTGTAGTCTGTGCAGAACCTGATGCTGCCATCTTTCCTTGGCACGAGCACCTCTGTTGAGGCCCTGGGACTGTTGGACTCCTGGATTACATCCAGTTTCAACATGTCCTGCAGTTTTTGTCTGAGTTTGCTTAATTGTTTTAGGCTTTAAGGGGATTGTTTGATGGGCCACTGGGGTCTGATGCCAACGCGATACACCACTAAATAGGTACAGACCTGCATACCAATTAACATGTCCACAAATTTTGTAATACTGCTTGAATATTTTCTGGCTCCATGGCACAGAGGAATGGAGCCCTTACTCCGCCTATTCTACTGAGGTTCAGTTAGTGGTCCCAGCAATGGAAAACACAAAAAAAAATGAAGTGACATGGTCCACTCACCTCTTCTGAGGTGGGATGAGTTCACATGCAACCTGTGGCACACATTATGTAGTACAGTCTCATTGCTGGATACTGGAAAGACCACTATTCATGCTCCAGTGGGAAGGGCTTGGTCCTTGAAGAAGTGGGCGAGTATCCTCTACTGATGGCCCATCGTATGCCACAACGCTGTGCCTAGTTGAGTGTGCCCAGGTAGGGCTGGGGAGAAAAGGAAAAAGAACGTGAACCACTCTGAAGGCTGTCTAAATGATGAGTCCCCGTTGTCGACTCATTCCCCAGTGAGGAGGGAATGAGTGAAGCAACTGGCTGGAAGGGGACTGATGGTTAACATACAGCAGGTGTAAAAACATGCAAAAAATGCTGCTTGGGTTCTGCTAACCCTTGTTAGGAGTTAGAAGTTGAAACAGTGTTACACAATCACTGAGTTATCTGACCAAGTTTCCCCAGGAGGTCTGTCTCCAGATCCTCCTCTGGTTCCTCTTCGTCATGATTGGGCTTTATCATACTAAGATGGCAGAGTCTGTATTTTTGCCTCCTGCCTAATCATTCTGACATGTAATTTACCTCACTCACCTTTTTCACAGTGATGAAAAAGCCCTCCCCATCTGCCTGCAGCTTGTTGTATTCAACAGGTGTAAATGCATTTCCCTGTTGCCCTAGAGAATACTCTGGATCTGGCTCTGCTGTCATACCAGATGTTTTGTTGCTGTTGTGCCTTTGCCAGGTGCTCTGAGATCATTCCCATGAGCTCTCCGAGTATAGTCCTGACGATTATGACATATTCCACAACAGACGTCTTGTGGGAAACACATTCACTCTCCAACTTATTCCAAATTAAATTCAAGGATATCCATACCCTATGACCATGTAGCAGCTCAGAGGACCAAAAACCTGTAGATTCTTGTGTCTCCTCTCAATATGCAAAGAGATGATGTGAGCAGTATTTGTCACAATTCCTCTTGGACTGGTCTGCAAATGCTTTTAACATGGGCTTCAGTGTAGAGTTTAGCCTCTTCATAAGACGATTTGTTATTGGTAAGTATGTAGTCTTTAGAGGCTTTACCTCCACAGTGATTCATACAAACAGGCCAAGCAGGTCAGACATAAAGGTGGTGCCCCTGTCCAACAGTATTTCCCTAGGTAAACCCACCCTGTTGAAACTGTTTAGCAAAGCATTTGCCACCTTCTCTGGTTCAGTAGAAGACATAACAACAGCTTCTGGGTATCTATCTGGTGGCATAATCCACCACTACCAGGATATATTTCTTACCTGTGGAACTTGGGGTGCTTAGAGGTCCCACAATATCCATAGCTACCTCTGAAATAGTTCCTTAATAACAGGCAAAGGCATCAAAGCAGCCTTGGCTTTGTCTCCAGCTGTGATATCTTTTTTGGCACTCTTCACTGTTCTTCATTGTTACATCATTTGCAGACCCTGTTTAATAAAAATCATGTACAAGCCACCTTTTAGTATGCTTTATGCTCATATGGCCTGCAAAAGTGGTACTGCTCAATGCTAGAAGTCTTAAAAAGAAACTCCTCTCCTTGCAAACCTTGTGCTCCCTGGAGATTGTAGACATCTGTATAGTAATGGAGACATGGTTTAAAGTCAGGAGAGTACCCCAACAGTGCACGGTTATAATGCCTGTCATACCTTTAGACCAGCTACTGCAAAACAGTTTGTCAGAAATGGTGAGGAAACAGCCTACAGGAATGAAGTGAAGCATCTGATAGGCTGGTGCGACAGCAACAATCTGGCCTTAAATGTAAGCAAGATCAAAGAATTAATAGTGGACTTCAGGAGGACTCGGGAGATGCATCAGCCTTTGGAAATTAAGGGGGTGGCAGTGGAAAGAGTCAAAAACACCAAGCTCCGTGGGGGAGCACATCTCAGATGACCTATCTTGGTTGACTCATATTAGCCACACAGTGAAGAAGGCGCAACAACGTCTGCACTTCCTATGGAAACTGATGAAGGCAAACCTGTCTCAGTCCATCCTCAAAGCCTTCTACAGGGAGACCATTGAGAGCATTCTCTCAAATAACATCATAGTTTGGTATGGTAACTGCAAAGCATCTGACCGCAAGGCTCTCTTGAGGGTAGTGATGACAGAGGAAAAAGTCATTGATTCCTCGCAGTCATCCATGGATAATCTGCAAGAAAACTCAGTGTGTGGGAAGGGCCAGGAAGATAATCAACAATCCCACTCACCCTGCCCATGGCATGTACTTCTGCCTTTTCTTGGGCAGGCAGTGTTGCAGCTTATACTACAAAACATTTAGACTGAACAGTAGCTTCTTACCTCTGTCCATAAGGCTGCTGAAATTGAATGCCAGGCATGACAGTGAAAACTTACTTCATAGCAAGTGACATATTGATCTATCAGCTGTAGTAATCACTCTGGCAAATTGCTTTAATAACTGGTAAACTTAGCCTGATTTCTTATGTTTTACTTCTTGAATGAGCAATAGTAAGGAGTGAGTCACTGTTCCATACATGTGCAATATGAACATCAGAATAAATCGTACTACAACTGATGAAGTGCAATATTCTAAGCAATCACAATGTGAAGTCAGTCTTGCAATACCTACTAGCATAATACTGTCTAATGTCTTACTGTCCAAGTGTGGTATTTTATTGTGTTAATATTTTAATTATTACTGTATGTGCATTAGTCTTACTCTCATTCAAACTATGTGTTCATTGTTATGTCTTGCACAGGGACCAAAGCAACGCAGTTTTGTTCAGCTTGCACTGCTGTGTATATCTGATTAACAATAAAGTTTACTTTGACTTTGACTTAAAGGTGGAGGAGTCTTAGTCTATATAAAAAACAATCTCACATCCAGACTAGTTGAAGTGTATGACCCACTGAAAAATGTGTAACTTACCATAAACAGGGTGTTGTACCATATCCTTGCAACCGCAAGGCCCCCCTCTATGTCTCAGGAAATCTATACTACCTATCTCAATGTATTAGAGCCCTCACCATTCAATCCAATGTAATATTTATGGGGTTTCTCAACTACCCCTTTATAGATTGGGAATCCTACACTACTACTAATGTACAAGCCCAGCAATTCCTAAACTTTAATATCTACATCATCATCATCCATTCTCCTATCAGGGGTCCAAACATCCTTGACCTTGTGCTCATGAACATGGAGGGGGGAGCGATGTTCCTCACTCAACGTATTATCTTCCTGTGGCACCCGTCCCCTGGCCCAGCAATCAAGGAGCCTCAATCCTCACCACTAACACCAGAGAGGGCATCTCATATCTGAGGAAAGGATAAATACACACAGTAAAGTGCAATTTCCCTTAAGAGCATACAGAGATCACAGTCAGTCCAGGGCTGGTCGCTCTTTTGCTCTCCAGGTCTCCAATAAGACTCCCCACTGGCACAGCTATAGGGTCCAGATGTTAGCCTAGCTGAGCAAGCTAAAACCTCCAGCACCCTCTCTGTCTAACCAGTGCTTCGTGTCCTTGCCCAAGTAACTGACGCACACACTTTGAGATAAGAGTTTATATAACCACACAGACACTCCTGGGAAAGGCTGGCGCAGGTTCTCCAGCTGTGCCCCTATTACCCAGACTATACGGTAGTACCACCTGCCACCACCCAGCTAATATGTATCAGCTACTCAAATGCCCTTAAAAGGGTGTCCAATTATTACTGTGCAATATTATTATCCAGTTGGTAATATAACTAAACAGTCCAGGCTTATTTGGAGTGACTTGGTACAGTAATCACTATAAATATGCAATGTAGTCTAGAGCTTAAATTATCTCTACACAACACAGCTACAGTTGAAAGGTTTTAAAATATTTAATAATAAATAATAAAATCACAAGACAATACTTCTTACTACACAGTGCTAGTAATAAATAAAATAATTCAGTAGTACAGTTCTGACATCACAGAAAAACACTTAAGTCTAATCTTTCTAGTTCATAGCTATTTCTAAAAGAAAACACAAGTCTAAGATAACTTACATATGAAACAGGCAGAGTGCTGATGAGTTGGATGGTCAAGACAAAAATGCTTAATAATCTCTGGTTCTCTCTGTTTAAATTGAAATTGCAGTTCTGATTCACATTACATCATTTTTCACACTTTCCTGGGGTTCCCAAGTTACACATTACATCATTCTTCACACTTCCTTGGGTTCCCAGGCTAACAGGAACTGCATTTACATTCTTAACATCTCCTTTTGTTATCTTGCAGCTGGTCAGGAAGCAGAGCAATAAAAATACATTTGCATGTTTAAATCTAGCAATTTAAATCTTGGTTAAAAGAATAGAAAGAATTATCTAGACCCTTCGACACCACTGTCTACACCAAAGGGTCACCACATGCTTTACTTTGATCAGTAGAGTGCACTGTTGTCACATTTATTTCCAGTTCCACATGTAACAGTATTTCTTTACATTTAAGACAACAAGCCTACATTTGTATTTATAAATGACAGAATTAAAATTCTATCTGGCTAGGCTGGCAGCCTTCATCTATCTTTACCCACTCTTCACATTTCCCTTGTCAGATCTGGCCATAAGGCAATATTACTTCAAATAAAAATTAAATCTGTAGATCCAGTGAAACCATAAACCTTTAAGAACTATTCCAAGGCTAACCTCTCTCTAATAAGCAGCACCTTTGGCTAAATACCAAGCACCCCCAAACCCAGTAAATACGAAATCATACACTGAGCTATTTACAAAATTGCTGTACAATCATATTGATAGCTGTATAGAGTGAGCTATGCCCATTTGTATTAAGAATAAGACAAACTCAAAAGACAAGTCACCCTGGTGGAATCACAATATCAGTTAGCTGTATAACAAAAGAAAAAAGATTCTTCACTGAGCGTAGAATGAATAAAGCTGTACATACTAAAAGCCGCATGACCAATCTATATAGGCATCTAAGAGGTTTATTTAATACTTCAGAGGCTAAATTTGAAAAAAAAATAGCTTCTCAGGCAAAGGACAACCACAAATCTTTCTACAGCTATGTCCGTAACCTCAGAGGTAATACAAAACAATGAGCAGAACGTATTGTAAATGGCATCACCCACACTGATCTGGAGGACATTACCAACCTTTTGGTGACAGGTTCAGCTCAAATTTCTCCCGCACTCCCCTCCGATACTCCAAAGGAAATACCACATAACACAATTCCCCCAATTATTACTAAGGAACAGGTTATCAGTGCGCTTTCCAAAGCCAAAAATACTGCATCAGTGGCCCCCGATAACATCCCAGGATGTTTAATTAATAGCAAGAAACATGACTTCCCTGGTTCACTTGAATCACTTTTCAACTGGAGCCTTCCATCAGATTTTGTTCCCAAGGAATAGAAAATGGCTATAGTCATTCCCCTGCACTAAGGAGGTCTGACCACTGATCCAGGTAACTACAGGCCCATAAGTCTTACCAGCCTCATATGTCAGGCCATGGAAAGAATTATCATGGATATGATAAATGTGGACATAGGTAACCTGCAAACACTGGACCCATCACATTTTGGCATTGTTAAACGAAGGTCATACCTATTAAATCTGCAGACTTTTTTGAGAGGATTACTAAGCATTGGCCTGTGCACAAGAATTCTGATACAATACCCCACTCAGGCATTATAGACAAGCTCACTAATATAGGTATAAACCCTTTTATCACCCACTGGATAGCCAGATGGCTCACTAATGGGACCCAGGAGGTCAAAATAGGTGGGGCAACCTCCACCAAGAGGCCAGCTATTAGCAGAGTCCCCCAGAGTTTGGTACGGGGCCTGCTCCTTTTTGGCATTTATTTCTCTGAAATGGAAGCAAATTCTGAAGGTTTATGGCTGACTAGGTTTGCAGATGAGTGCAAGCTGGAGGGTTATCATAGACTCTCCCGTAGACACTAACATTCTTCAAGAAATATTATCTCTGACTAACAGATGGTGCCAAAGTTATGGTCTTAACCTCGATGCTAAGAAATGCATAATTGTACCCTTTGGAAAGTCAACAATCCCAGCTAATTACCATGTTGATAATACTCTGCCAAGAGTTGACCCAGTGGTCAGGGATCTGTCTGTAAGAGAAGTATCAAACATGACCAGCCTTAGGCATAGGCGAACTAGGTGACTGCCTAGGGCACCGTACAGGTCGGCCTCAGAAAGGGTGCTATTTTTAAGTGTATATTTATTTATTTTAATTTTAAAAATTTGCATTCTTTTAGTCTCCCTGTTCAGGAAGCCTGAACCATAGTGTGAGAGGTGGTGAGTGCCCTCCCACTTACAGCTGCAGGTTGGCCCGGACACTAAAAAAAAAAAATTGCGGTACACGAGTCTGTTACCTTAAGGAAGAACATTAACATGCATGCGTCATGATGCCAGCGTGGACGCAAATACATTCTTCAGGCCTGCGCATAATTTAAACTAGCAGTTCTTTTAAGAAATAAGCAAAGTCTGTGTGTCTGCATGTAGTCATTTGGTTTAGAAAGAAGGTAAGTGTATGCGTGTTTGTGTGTAAGTGTAATTTAAGCCACTTACTTCTGTATGAAGTGTGTGCATATGTATGTATGTGTTAAATTTAGCTGTTCTGTTTGCATGAGAGAGAGTGTGCATGTGTGTTGTGTGAGAGTAGATGCGTGTATATGTGTGTTGCTGATATGGTGAAAGTCTGTAGGAAAATCACTTTATCTGTGATTATATATTTACAAAATATTGCATATAGTGCATTTTTAAATGTGTCCCGAAGCAGACCAGACAAACAGAGAGAAGGTAGGGTGTGTGTGTATGTTT
This sequence comes from Protopterus annectens, assembly GCF_019279795.1. NCBI lineage: Eukaryota > Metazoa > Chordata > Ceratodontiformes > Protopteridae > Protopterus > Protopterus annectens. The sequence goes on from NC_056728.1 coordinate 1,818,627,245, forward strand.
GTGTGTGTAATGTAAACTTGGTGGTTCCGTTTGTTTCTGTATGAGAGAGAACAGTGCACATCTGTGTTGTATGAGAGAGTAGAATAGAGTAGGACTGTGTGGAATTTAAACTAGTTAGTTGCTGTATGAAAGAGAATGTGCATGTGTGTCTGTGTGTTGCTATATGAGAGTTGGTGTGTGTGTGTGTGTTTAGCATACCTTTTCAAGTGTCTAGATTGAGCATTATAGTTTTTGTCGGTTTCTCAAAGTTTTTGGTTTTCTGGCAAATCAGGGAGGACTGAAGTCACGAAATTATATGTATATGAGTTTTAAACTTTGCATCCTTCACAAAATACGTGCTACTACAAATACTGTTCTTTTAACTTTCTAAGTTAAAAATAGCACTACTTCAAACTGTACTTCAAACTGTCCCTGTTTCTTAGCCATTGCATCCATGTTATTTTAAGCGTTGTGCAGATTTTTTGCACTAAGAGGTTGAGAGGTATGCATATCTTTCAGCTGTATAGATGTTTGCAGAATGTCCAGATTCTTGCCTCATATTTTTGACCTCATCCTCATAAAATGTGTGGTTTTCTGGAAAATCCCTAAAGACTGAAATAATTAAATGTCATACATTTGATTTTCAGTCGTCATTTCCTTTAGGCAATGTCTGCTAAGGTAAATGCTGTTATTTTAGCAACTTTTTGAGTCTTTAAGAGCAATATTTATAATCTGTCCCTCTTTTGGAGCATTTGCCCCCCCCCCCTTCCAATATTTTAGGCTTTGTCCAGCTCTCTTGTGCTAAGAAGTTGAGAGGTATGGAGGCATTTTATGTAAAGCCCTAGTTGCCAATTATTTGGTGCATTTTATGGTGAGATAGTGGTTCTGCATTCATGAGTGTGTCTTCCTTTGTTTAAGATGCCTAGCGACTATGAACTTGTTGGTTTCTCAGTCATTCCCTATTGTAGTATCACCAGCTTACCAGTTTTTTTTATGTAACATAGGCAATTAATTCTTAAAGGGCAGCAAGCACTGAATTTGTAGATGAAACACTGAAATATAAAGTTGCTTGCAGAAACTCCCCATACTCTGGAATAGACTTGCCCATACATGTCAAGCAGAGCACCTCATTGGCCCTCTTCAAAAGGAACCTTGATGATTGAATGGGAGATAGGAAATTCACCCCGGGATCATGTCAGTCGCCCTGCTAGACAGGGGCCCAGAGAAGTAAATACTGTGGGAAAAATTTCCAGGGAATTGTTATGGCTAGGCTTGCATAGGCCTTAGGGCCGATAGCCTAGTACCAACCTATGGAACCTATGAACTGCCTCTTTATTAGTTACGAATCTCTTTAATGTGGAATTATTCAGATTAAATTTACTTCTGCAGAGATTGTGCTTATTGACTTATACCGATTCATAGGTAGGTACTATGCTATTGGCCCTAGGTCCTATATAAGCCTAGCCAAAAGGTACTCTGGCTTTCTCCACCCAAGAAAATTATTTTAGTGTGCCACTGTCGAGCAGAGCCACAGAAGTGATCCCCGGGGTGAATTTCCCATCTCCCATCCAATCATCAAGATTTTTCTTGAAGAGTGCTAATGAGGAGCTTTGTTTGATATAGCCAGTTTGTTCCAGAGTATGGGAAGTCTCTGGGACACAGGAATCTATCCCTCCAGCATGTTCTGTTTATTGTGGTGATAAGGTTTAGGTCCCTAGAGCGTGTAGCTCGGAGGGATTGGGATTTCTTTAAGTGGAGCATGTCCAAAAGCTCTGGGTTTGACATAGCTTTGTATTTTAGGCAGAGATCGCCTCTGAGTAGGCGATATGCGATGGAGTAAAGCTGCAGTTTTTTGAGATAGTCTGCGTAGGGCATCTGTTTGAGGCCGGTAATCCTCTTTGTGAGGTATTTCTGCGGCCTTTCCAGTTGTTGTAGATGTCTTGTAAGGTGCATACCAAAAGGGGCATTGTACTCTATAATGGGTCTAATGAGTGACGAGTAGAGGGGGACAGTGACCTGTTTTTTTCCCTAGATGAGAAACCCTTTGTGATGAGGTGTGCCACATAGAAGGATTTCCTTTCTACTGTAGTGATGTGATTATCAAAGGAGAGACTACTGTCCACCTGTGTCCCAAGGTCTCTTATCACACTTTCGGTGTTAAGTAGACTACCGCCTATGTGGTAGTTCATGGGTACATGGGTACAGAGTTTTTACCAAAAGGGATGACGTTGCACTTTATGGCATTGAGCTTGAGGCCATTTCTTTGACACCAGGCATCTGTCTCCATGAGGCCTTTTTGTAGGATGTCCACATCGTTTGGAGTTTTGATTATGGCTCCTAGTTTGCAGTCATCTGCGAACTCCATTAGCCAAAGACCTTCTATGTTAGCCTGTACTTCAGAGAAGTAGATACCAAACAGGAGAGGACCCAGGACTGAACCCTGTGGTACTCCACTTGTCACTGGTCTGAATTTGGATTTGGAGTCTGCTACTTTTACAGCGTGGGTTCTGTCAGTGAGCCAGTTGGCAACCCATCTTGTGACATAGGGAGTTATACCTAGTTTAGTGAGTTAATCTATAATTCCAGAGTGGGGGATGGCGTTGAATTCCTTGGCGAGATCTAGATAGGTTGTGTGAACCACCTTACTGCTTTGGTGACCGCTTCAAAGAAGTCTATCAGGTTTAGGAGAAATGATCTGCCTGAACTGGGTGGGGTCCAGAGTCTGGAGATTACCAATGTCATTGTTTATAAGTTCCATGGTGATACGTTCCATAGCCTTGCCGATCAGGCACGTCAGGCTAATGGGGCGGTAGTTCCCAGGGTCCGTGGTGGCTCCCCCTTTGTGGAGTGGGATAACCGTTGCTGTGCGCCATTCAGTGGGCACATAGCCAGTGGTGATAAACAGCCTCTGTAAGGCTCAAACCCAGGACCCTACACACCATACACAAAGTGATTTACCACTAAGCCATGCCAGATATTAAAACTAAACTTGCTGCCATTATACGTTTGGTGACTCATAGATTACTGTTAGGCTAACTACCCTTTTGGGCAATTTAAAGCCTAGGCAATTACCCCATGTGAGAATCAAACCCTGCACCTTGTGTCTTTAAGGTAAACACCTTAACCATTATGCCAAGTCCCACCCCAGCTGATGGATTGTAATGATAGAAGTTTGAGTGGCCTTTTATGGTTAAAATATTCTGAAATGGGCAGTTATTTCATTATTACTGAGAAATACTCATATCTATAAAATAGCATTTCATTTCCCCTCCTGTTTCATCTGTAACTAACCTCAGCTTTAATTCTACATCCTTTTAAGAATGTCAGAAAGTTATACTCTGTGCCCATAACATAGTCTATAACTTCGTGCAAACATGCAGTTTAAATTACAGTTAAAATTTTCAGTTTAACATATAACCATTTAAGCTAACACTGCATACTTACCAAAGCCTAAAGAAACACTTGGAGTCGGTGTTAGCCCACTTCGCTAGTCCTCGCTGTGCTCAGGCTTGCTTTGCTCCCCCCCTGCCCCCTATTCCCACCTGCCCCCACTACTACTACTTTTATTCTAACCTTTAATCACCTGACCTGTAGTCCAACCCTTCATTCCCTAACTAGCCCAACCCACTCATCCTACCTCCCCCCACCTCCAATCCAATTACATCTCACACTGATCCCACTCCCAACAACACATTCTCAGACAACACACCTCTACCCTCACACACAACCAACCAGGAATCCTAGTTGTACTACTCACTCAAAGTAGTATCATGTTACCCACAATCACATCCCTATCACTAGCTCTACTATCGCTAACCTTCCTAACTTCCTTACAAACAGACCTACAGCTGCACAACTACTTAGGATTGCCACCTTTTCAAATGGCCAAAGTGGGACATTTTTGATACAAACATCATATTTTACAGGCTGACCCATACCCACGGTCAGTACAAAGGTTAGTACTTAATTTTTTTCCCTAAATAAAAGCTTATTCTTGTAGCATTTTAGTTGCTTATTCTGTTTCTTATAACATTTAGATATTTTAGATACAGAATAACTGTTTTATGCAACTATTACATAAAATATAGGAAATAATTTTGTCCTAAAATCTCAGGACATTTGCCATTTTTACAATTTTTTGTCAGGACACAACTGCCCAAAGAGGGACTGTCCCTCACAAAGTGGGACAGGTGGTAACCCTACAACTACTCCTATCACACTACTCACACTAGCCCACCCTTTCAAACCCACTCACACTTCTATATCTGCCCTACAATCATAAATCTTACAACTACATATTACTCACTAACAAAAATGACACCATCTCACCACACTAAGAAAAACTCTCATAGACCAAGCTCATAAACAATTAATATTAAACACATACTGACACTCCTACAAACTCTGCTAACCTCTGGTGACATTCACCCAAATCCAGGTCCCCTCTCAGCCAGCCAAACATCTGACCTGCTAATCCTAAATCTCAACATAAGAAGTATTACCAACAAGCTAACAGACCTACATGCATTCATAGCCCACTACAGCCCTGATATACTCACCATTACAGAGACCTGGCTTAAACCCAGTATCCAAGATGAAGACTTTCTTCCCCAGGGTATAATACACTCAGATCTGATAGAACAAACAGGAAAGGAGGAGGAGTAGCCATTCTCTTTAAAAACACCCTTAACCTCCAGCTCCTGCACACTACACCACCCACTTTTCAAAATGCTGAAGTCCTATTTTCTGTCCTATCCATAAGAAACACCAAGAAGATCAATATAATATGCTGCTGCATACCTCCAGGAAACAACTCGCTCATAATAGAAGACATCCTACACTGGACAAAGGACAATTTACCTCAGGAAACAATCCTACTAGGAGACCTTAACACAGACTGGGCAGCCTGTAACTCCAGCAGCCCCTCAACACATATCAATCTATATGGGTTCACTCAACTAATTGAAGAACCAACTAGAATAGATGAGAAAACAGAGAGAGAATCCATACTGGACTGGACACTAACCAATTATCCCAAACAAAACTATACAGTAGGCTGTCTCCCAGATGACCTAAGTGATCTCCCCACCTTCCTACTCCACAAACACTCCAATCACCCCAAACCAGTAGTCTACAAATTCGTATGAGATGACCGTAACCTTACCCCACAATACCTAAATACCGTCCTAAGCCACTGCAACTGGGAACAACTACTGACACTTCGGTTAGACCAGGCAGTAGACTACTTCAATACTACCTTCACTAACATCCTTAACAGTCTAGCTCCCAGCAGAAAGATCAGAGTTAAAGCCAGCTACGTACCCTGGTTAAATAGGAACACCAGAGCCTTACTAAAAGCTAGAAATAAAGCCTGGAAAATCTGAAAAACTGACAAAACTCTTAGCTCCAGGCAATACTATCAACAGCTTAGAAACAAGGCCAAGGCTGAATCCAAAGTAAACAAACAAAACTATTTTCTTAGCACCCAAAGGAAATATTCAAATAATCCACAAAAATTCTGGCATGCCATTAACTCCCTACTAAAGCCAGGCAAAACCACAACTCCAGCACCCAGATCTACTAACAATACCCTAGACATAGCTTCTCAATTTAATAACCATTTTACTAAATCCATCTTATCCCTGTCCAGTCAAATAACCAAAAAGTCTACCTCAGTCACAACCTAACCTATCCCATACCACCCCCTCTTTTAGCCCATCACCAGTGCCCACCTCAACTATCAAAAAACTCCTCCTAAAACTAAAGCCATCCACACTGGCAGCTGATAACATACCTGCTGCATACCTAAAAATGGCTAGCGACTCCCTATCATATCCTGTCTCCATCCTTATCAACCGCTCCATACTAGAATCCTACATACCCAAACACTGGAAAGTATCTTGCATCATTCCTCTCCATAAAGGAGGTAATTCTTACGAATTCTCCAACTACCAACCTGTTGCCATCCTTTGCCCCTTATCCAAAATTCTTGAGAAATGCATCCACTTGCAAGTGATGACATTTCTTAACACACACAATCCACTATCTAACACACAACACGGTTTCTGTCCACATCACAGCACTACCACAGCCCTTCTGTCCTTCACTAATTATATAAACCTTCACAGGAATGATAACAAATATGTATCAGCCATTTTTTAGACCTCTCAAAAGCATTTGATATGGTCTCCCACTCCATTCTACTAGACTCACTAACATCATTATCCTTCACCTCCTCTACTATAGCCTGGTTCAGAAGCTACCTATCTGACAGGCAACAATCAGTCCATTGGAAAGGAACTCTGTCTACACAACTTCCAACCACCATAGGAGTCCCACAGGGCTCTATACTGGGCCCGCTATTGTTCTCTATTTTCAAAAATAACCTCAATAGCTCTACACAACATGCCACACTCATACAATATGAGGATGATTCAACCCTGATCTGCTCTGCCTCATCTCCCACCACCCTACATACATTCACTCAAGATGCCTTTAACTCAGTAGAAAAATGGATATCGGGTATCCAACTAATTCTAAATCCCAAAAAGACAAAACTGCTATTTACCCCTAATAGATAAAAAAAACAAAAAAAAAAAACCCTCTCCTCTACCATACCATCTAAGGATGGCACCACCATCTCCCCTTCTAACCACACCGAACTTCTGGGCATTGAAATAGATAATCTCCACTTTGATGTTCACATCTCACATACCATAAAACTAGTACACAAAAAACTAGGCTCCCTATACAGGCATAAGTCCTTTCTCTCACAAAAAGCAAGAGTCGCTCTTGCTCAAAGCCACCTCCTCTCAACTCTATTATACGCAGCACCAATCTTTGCCTAAATCAGACAGTGTGACCTAGACAAACTGGAATCATGCTACAATAAAATAGCCAAGTTTGCTACTAACTCAACCTGTAGAACCCATCACTGTGCTGCACTAAATTGGCTTGAGCTACCACAGTTACTTAACTATCACCAGCTGGGCACAGCCTACAATATTCTCAAATATCCTGAAAAAAAAACCTTCATTATCCAACCTACTTACTGTCTATACTGCAAACTGGTACCTAAGATCCAGTGAAAAATCTGTCCTCTCCATCACCAAGGCTAACAATAATGCAGGGAAAGCACTCTACTCCCACACCGTTGCCAGAAATTGGAACTCTCTTCCCCTGTCCGTGTCCACTGCCCCCTCCACATCCATATTCAAAAACTCCCTCAAATTGCACCTTCTTAGTACCTGGTTATGCCCTTGTATCACATAACCCTACCAATACTACTATTAACTCCCCAAACTCCTCTCTGATCACATGCTGGATCTCTGATCCCCTGTAGGCTTGGTCATCTGAAAGGGTACTTTTAATTATAGAATCTTACTTGATAAATTTTCTTCTCTTACCAATGTATAACTGACATTGTCTTTTTACCCATGTTCTATATCTTCTTTTACTTGGAGTGTTTTATTAATTTCTTGTTATATTACTATGTTCAGCATATATGATAAAACCGGTTTGTGTATTATGCTGGATGTACTGTAACTGACATTGTCTTTTACCTATGTTCTATATCTTCTTTTACCTGGAGTGTTTTTATTAATTTCTTGTTATATTACTGTGCTCAGCATACATGATGCAACCTGTTTTGTGTATTATGCTGGATGTACTGTATTTGTATAACTTGATGCTGGAGCTTTTCTCCCTGAGTCTCCGCTGAAAATGGACCTGGTCTAGTCGGAATTTCCTGGTTAACAAATGTAAAATAAATAAATTATTGGAAAATGTATTGATGTTCTTCATCTCACATTGCTGCAGTCCTGACACTTGGGTAGTCCGCTGTCCACGGTCGGCCCGAATATCAAAGTATAAGGCTGACGTCGGTCATGGCGCATTTAACTGACGTCAGGACGTCAGGGTACAAATGCGCATGACCGGCGTCATATCCTCAGTCTTTTTTGCCGCATGGTCCGATGCAGAAGCAGCATTGCAAGTGCCGGTTGGCGTTCTGAGATTTTTCGATTTAGAAGTTTCAGACCGAGTTCAAAGTTGGCTAAGTACCCCGTTGGGGAATATTTTAGTTTTTTCTTGCCTCAGTCATTTACCGGATGTCAGAAAAAGTTAATAATTGCGTTTCTTGTGGGAAACAGATACCGCATAGAGATTATCATACTTTGTGTATTCCTTGCTTAGGGCCTGAGCACGACGTTGTTGGCTGTCGCTCTTGTGCTAGATTTAATAAACGCACTATAAAGAGACGGTTGGATTGTGCAAGGTTAGTCTTTGGGAAGCGGTGCAATTATAACATGCGGCCGGATGCCCCCACGCCCGCTTCCTCGAAGAAGCGCAAGGACAAGGCAGTTAAGCCTAGGCTAGAAGAACCGTCTGTACCGGACGCCGGTTCTTTAGAGGTGTCGGTGGAGCCGGTGGCTCCACCGGAGATTTCTTTGTGTTCCCAGAGTGAGACCTTATTATTGCAGGATGTGGCCTCTCAGGAGGCAAGTCAGGCTGAGGGGGCTTCTCAGGTTACTATACTCCCCTCCCTTCCTAAGGTGGCTAGGCCCTCTCCTTCTGTTTCTAAGACTTCTCCCAGGAGCAGGCCAGGTTTAGCTTCAGTTGGTGTTACTCCTAGCTCTTCAGGTACTATGCCCAAGAAGCATATGCTTAAAATGGCAGAAGATTTGATTACTTTAATTAGGGGTTCTATGCCCCCTCCTGCTAAGAGACCTAGGATGGAGCCTGAGCTGGGGGGTTTTGAGCATGCTTCAGATGTTTCAGAGTCTTCGGCTGAAGACTTACAGGAGTACTCTCCTTATTCTGATTCTGATGTGGATGATTCTACTCCTTCTGCTACTCCTCCTGAGGATTTTTCTTTTTCAGAAACTCTTCATTCCATGAGGGAGCATTTTAAGTGGGAGGGTCAGGACTTCTCTGATTCCAGGAAACGGCTTAGGGAATTTCTGTTTTTACCCCAGCATAGGCTTTTGGCTATACCTCCTGTTTTGGATGTAGTGGAAGATGTTTTTACTGAGGCTTCTGTTAATCCTGATTCTTTGCTTCCTGCTCCTGTTAAACCGGATAGGTATTACCGGGTGCCTGAAGTTCATAAGTATCTTTTTAAGAGTCCTAGGGCAGACCCAGAAACTGTTAGCCAGGGGCCTAAGGGTGTTAAGGCTTCTGTTGTTAAGAATCCGGTTCCTACAGACAAGGAGGCTAGGGCCTTGGATAGATGGGGAAAGAAAGTTTATACTTCTTCCACTCTTGCTATGAGGGCTCTGAATTGCCAGTTTCACATGTTGAAATACCAAAACTATCTCCTTTCACAATTGAAGTCTAAGGTTGATGCTCTGGCAGTAGGTATTGATTGTAAAGAGTTGCAAGATTTAGTACATGTTTCTGAACAGGTGGGTAAGCATTCTTTGCAATGTGGTTTTGATGCTGTACAGGCCTCGTCTAGGGTGGCTGCCACTGGGACTGTTCTTCGCAGGCACGCCTGGCTGAGGGATCAGAATTTGTCTGAACAAGTTAAAACAAGGATTTTAGATGCTCCTTTACAATCTGACGTGTTGTTTGGTCCTCCTGTTGAGACAGTCTTGAAGAAAATGGAAGACAAGGCTAAGTCTATGCAGACTGTTAAAGATTTTTTGCAGGTCCAGCCTCCAAAGTTTAGTAGAAATTGGCCTACTAAGGGGTGGACGTATCCTTCTTATGATCCCCAGTCTAGGGGTAGATCTAGACGTGGTAAGGGCAGAGCTCAGGGCTCTTTCAGGCCTAGGACAGGGAGTTCTCCTGCACAGGCTTCGGGTGAGGGCAGGGGTCAGTCCTTTCGTAAGCAGACCCAATGACCTACCTTTTCAGCTGCCAGAGCCTGCTGCCTGGCAGCGCCTTTGGGAGGAAGGTTGGCACTTTTCAGAGAAAATTGGAGTTTAATTACCCAGGACAGATGGGTGTTGGATATCATACACCACGGCTACAGGTTTTATTTCCATACCTTGCCTCCTTTCAAAGGCATGCCAGACGTTCCTCCTCAACAAAGAATAGAGGCTCACAAACAAGTTTCTCTGTTGCTCCAACTAGGGGCCATACAGCCGGTCCCTCTGCAAGAAGTGGGCCTAGGATTTTATTCTCGCCTGTTCCTAGTACCAAAGAAGGGGAACACGTGGAGACCAATTATGGATTTATCTATCCTCAACACTTATCTGGACATTCCCAAGTTCAAAATGTTGACGTTGCAGCAGCTTTTACCTCTGCTGGGCAACGATCATTGGATGGTAACTTTGGATCTCAAGGAGGCTTACCTTCATGTTCCTATCAGACTCAGTTGCAGAAAGTATCTGCGTTTTCGAGCTGGGACTTCTCACTTTCAGTTCTCTGCATTGCCCTTTGGCTTATCTACTGCGCCCAGAGTGTTCACGAAAGTTCTGGCTCCAGTGATAGCTTTCTTCAGACTAAAAGGAATACAGATCTATCCTTATTTGGACGACTGCCTAATTCTGGCTCAAGGAAGGGAAGAGCTTCTTCATCATTTGGAATATGTGATAGCAGTGCTAAGATGCCTAGGGTATTCTGTGAACGAAATAAAGTCCAGTCTAGTACCCTCTCAAGACATGTGCTTTCTGGGTGTGAGACTGAATACAGCAGCCCAGATGGCCTTTTAACCCCGGACAAACAAAAGAGTCTATCCCTTTACTTCCATCAACTATCTCATCAGTCCGGGCTGACTGCAAGGACAGTCCTTCAAGCCTTAGGGTTCATGGCATCTTGTATTCTGGTGCTTCCCAATGCCAAACTGCATATGAGGAAGCTACAATGGTATCTCAAAAATGTATGGACACAGCACTGCCAGGATCTGGACACTGTCATTCAAATAATACCTTGCATTCAGAAGGAATTTTTGTGGTGGGCTCGGGAATGTCACCTAAACAAGGGACTCTCTGTGACCCGGCCAGAGGCAAGTCAGATTTTAATGACAGATGCCTCGGACAAAGCTTGGGGAGCTCATCTAAATGGAAAGTGGATACAAAACAAGTGGCCTGTCAGACTACAACATCTACATATCAACATGAAGGAGATGTTAGCAGTCCAGTTTGCATTAATAGCTTTCAAGGAATTCCTTCTTCCAGGACAGGTGTTGATTCTAACAGACAACACAACTGTCATGTGGTACATCAACAAGCAAGGGGGAACGATTCTTATCCTCTATGCAGGCAAGCAATGATTTTGTGGGAGACTGCTCTCAGTTTACAGCTCAATCTTCAGGCAAGGTTTCTGCCAGGAGCACAGAACTCCTTAGCAGATGTGTTGAGCAGACGGATTATGGATCCCCACGAGTGGAAATTGGATCCTCATGTATTTCAGAAATTGACAGTGTCATGGGGAACTCCAGACATAGATCTGTTCGCTTCTCCACTGAACCATCAGCTGCCAAAGTTTTGCACAAAAAGGTTTCATCCCACAGCTTGGAGAGTGGATGCTCTTTCTTTCAATTGGAGCAATCTTCATGTGTATGCCTTTCCGCCTCTGCCTCTCCTCCCAAAGGTACTTCTGAAGGTCAGACAGGACAAGCCACGGATGATTTTAATAGCTCCAGATTGGCCTCGACAGCACTGGTACCCATTACTAAGAAGTCTAGTACGGAAGCCTCCATGGCCTTTGCCTTGATTCCACACCTGTTGTCACAGGTGGACAGCCATTTGCTCAATGTCAAGCTTCACTCTCTGCACCTAACAGCCTGGCATATTCTGTTTTGAACCATAATGGGCCTCCACTTCCTCAGCAAGTTTTGAATGTTATTTTGGAAGCTAGAAGGCCTAGTACAAGGAAAGTGTACGCTGATAAATGGAAGAGATTTTTATTTTGGAGTGCAGCAAAAGATTTTGATGTTTCTGAGCCTAATTTGTGTGTGGCTCTTCAATATCTTACTGAGTTACTAGACAAAGGTTTGTCTTTCTCTTCTATTAAAGTTCATGCTGCAGCAATTTCAGCTCACTATGATTGCGACCCGCCATTGTTTTCTCATCCTTTGTTCAAGCAATTTCTTAGAGGGGCAAAGAATATAAGACCCCCACGAAGAGCTCCTACTCCTGCTTGGGATCTCAATTTTGTGTTGGAGAAACTCACTCTACAACCTTTTGAGCCTGCAGCTACTGCTGAGTTGAAATATTTATCATGGAAGACTGCTTTTTTGTTGGCCATTACCTCTGCAAGACGGGTTTCTGAATTACAGGCCCTTATGGCAATTGAGCCTTTCTTGATTTTCCATAAGGATAGGGTATCATTACGTACTAATCCTTCCTTTATGCCTAAGGTGGTTTCTAGTGTGGCTTTAAACCAGACTATTCATTTGCCTACTTTTTATGCAAATCCCCAAAATAAGGGGGAAAAGATTTTGCACACTTTGGATGTACACAGGCAGTTGCGTTATTATTTGGACAGAACTAAAGGGTTCAGGCAGTCTCAGCAGTTGTTTGTTTCTTTTGCTTTGAGTTCTCAGGGCAAGCCTGTGTCAAAACAAACTATTTCTAAGTGGATTGGGTTTTGCATTGCTTTCTGTTATTCCCATCATGGCAAGGAGGTTCCAGCTGGGATTAGGCCTCATTCCACTAGGGCTACTGCCACTTCAACAGCTTTTGAGGGGAGTGGCAACCAAGGATATTTTGGAGGCAGCTACTTGGAGTTCTGTGCATACTTTCTCTAAGCATTATCACCTGCCACTTTACTCTAAGTCCAGGGCTGGTTTTGCCACTGCGGTTTTGCAGGGCATTTTGGCAGCTCCTGCTTCCATATAGTTAGCCATCCTCCCTTACCTCTGCTTTGGGATTCTACCCAAGTGTCAGGACTGCAGCAATGTGAGATGAAGAACATAGTACAGTTTTGTACCTACCATAAATGTAGATGTTCAAGATCCACATTGCTGCAGTCCAATTTACCCTCCCTCCTTCCCCTCTGTAGTTGGAGGTGGTTGTGTGGGTTGGGTTGTACATATTGTGTATATTGTATATGTATTGTACATATAGTTAGTGCAAGGGTGGTTGGTTATTTGTTTGCTGTCTTTTGGTGTTGACCTTTGTTTTTAAGGTCTTCTGACATCTGGGGCAAGAAAAGACTGAGGATATGACGCCGGTCATGCGCATTTGTACCCTGACGTCCTGACGTCAGTTAAATGCGCCATGACCGACGTCAGCCTTATACTTTGATATTCGGGCCGACCGTGGACAGCGGACTACCCAAGTGTCAGGACTGCAGCAATGTGGATCTTCGAACATCTACATTTATGGTAGGTACAAAACTGTACTTTTCATTGCTTACTGGAAAAATGTTCAAAACTACAAATTTAAAGCACACACTAACTAACAAGCGGTGCCTAATTATACAGGGAATTTGAAAGCAGCATTAGTAGCATAATTGCCTTTGGTGCAGAAAGCTGTGGATTCTACTCCCATACCATGTAGATGAATTGCTGATATTGCAGCTCCCATATGATTGATGATTATTTGGTGCATTATAAGGGGGTAGCCGTTTTACACTCCTGAGTGTGTCTCCTTTGTATGAGATATCTAGTAACTATGTCAGTTTTAGTAATTTCTATTGCAATATTACCAGTTTATCAAATTTTAATTGTAATGTAGGCAATTCTTCAAGGGCAACATACACTGAATTTTGTAGATGAAGCATTGAGGTGCAAAGTTGTTTGCCAGTAGCAACCTCTTCATTAGTTACATAGTTCTTTAATGTGAAATTATTGAGATGATTTTACTTCTGAAAGATTGTGCATTGAATGATATTGGTGGATTGTGATGACAGAAGTCTAGCCTTTTATGGTTGACATTTTCTGAAACGAATAGTGTTGTTCTTGATTTTATACATCATTTCATTGCTTATTAAAAGAATGTTAAACTGCAATTTAGTTTAATAGTTTCATAGTTTAGTACTAGGCTATCTGCCCTGGGGCATTTGTAAGCCTAGCCATAGTGATGTGGCTTTCGCCACCCCATGAAATGGTACAAAAATGCACAAAAAATGCACAGAATACATTTAGAATAATGTGCCTCTGTCTAGTAGTGACACATTGAAGGCCCCCTTATATAATAGAATTAGTTTACTTTGCCCCTGTCAAGCAGTGACACAGATGTGACCCCTGGGGTAAACTTACGATCTCCCATCCACTCATCAAGATTTCTCTTGAAGAGAGTCAGTGAGGGGCTCTGCCTAACATGAACTGGGATCTTGTTCCAAAGCATGGGAAGCCTCTGGGTTATGAATCTATCCCTCCAGCATGTCCTATTCATACTTGTGCCGATGTTTAAGTCTTTAGCTCTCGTGGTTCTGATGGATTTGGATTTTTTGAGGTGAAGCATGTCCATCAGATCCTGATTGGACATGGCCTTGTACGTCAGGCAGAGATCACCTCTGAGCAGGTGGTATGCTACTGAATAGAGCTGGAGTTTCTTTAGTCTGGCAGAATAAGACATATGTTGGAGAGACCCTTGATCCTCTTGATGAGGTACTTTTGTGGTCTCTCCAGCTGTTGCAAATGCCGGGTGAGGTACATACTAAATGGGGCATTGTACTCAATCATGGGTCTGATAAGGGAGGAGTATAGGGGCACAATGACATCCTTGGATCTGGATGTGAATCCCTTCATGATGAGGTGTGCAAGGTAGAATGTTTTTCTAACCACTTTGGCAACGTGGGTGTCAAATGAGAGGTCGCTGTCGACTTGGGTCCCTAGGTCTCTGATTACTTTTTCCATACTCAGTGGGTTGCTGTCTATGTGATAATTTGTGGGTATTTTGTTTTTCCCAAAGGGGATGACTATACATTTTTTGGCATTTAGTTTAAGGCCGTAACTCCGGCACCATTTGTCCATTTCTGTGAGGCCTTTTTGTAGGATGTATGTGTCCACTGGTGTATCGATTATGGCGCCTAGTTTGCAGTCATCTGCGAACTTTGTCAGCCCCAACCCTCCCATGTTTGCTTTAACATCTGAGAAATAAATGCCGAACAAGAGGGGTCCCAGGACAGATCCCTGTGGGACACCACTTGTAACTGGCTTTGAGTCTGACATTGCTCCAGCGATTGTAACTTTATGGGTTCTGTCCTTTAGCCAGATTGCAACCCATCTAGTGACATAAGGGTTTACGTTTAAGCTGGTGAGCTTATCTATGATGCCTGAGTGGGGTATTGTGTCGAAGGCCTTAGCCAAGTCCAGATAGGCTGTATGGACTGCTTTGCCCTCATCAATGGCTCTAGTGACTGTTTCGAAAAAGTCAACCAGGTTCAAAAGGCAGGATCTGCCCTTTACAAAGCCGAACTGGGTGGGGTCAAGTGTCTGTAGGTCCCCTATGTCTCTGTTTGAGTTCCATAATGATTCTTTCCATAGCTTTGCAGACCAGGCTGGTTAAGCTTATGGGGCGGTAGTTCCCAGGGTCTGTAGAGGTACTCCCTTTGTGGAGTGGGACCACTGTTGCTGTACGCCAGTGTTCAGGTACATATCCTGTATAAGGCTAAGGTTAAATAGCATTTTTATGTGCGGGTTTAGCTCCTCTTGGAGTTCACGTAGCACGCAACCCGGGATACCGTCAGGTCCCATTGATGCTGTGTTTTTAGCTTTGTTGAGGGCGGTTCTCACTTGGACATCTGAGATGACAGGGAGATTACATTCAGCTGGGATAAGTATTTCTTCTTTTGGGGTGAGGAGGGAGAAATTTGCACTGAACCTGTCAGCCAGAATGTTGGCAATATCTGTGGGTTCAGTGTATTTTTGTTGTTGTGAACTAACTCTGAGCATATCTGAGGGTTTCCGCCCAGGTTTCTAACATAGCTGAAGAAGGCTTTGTGGTTATCTTTAGTGTCCTTAGCGATTTTTCTCTCAAAGTTGGCCTTGGATGTTTTTATGAGAGAACGTAGTTTTCTGCTAATGTTGATCAGAGATGTCTTCCTTTTATGGGATTTTGCTGTGTCGTGCAGTAGCTTCCTTCTTTTGTTATACAATTTGTTAATGGCTGAGGTCCACCAGACAGGACGCTTGCCTTTGGTGGAGAGGGACTTGGATTTATTTGGGATTGCATCATCCATGCATTCTTGGAGATGTCCATAGAAAGCATTTGTGAAGGATTCGGCATTGTGGGATGTGGTATCCACTGGCCCAGTGGGCTTAAAGGATACCATCTCAGTCTTAAGAAGAGTGAAGTCTGCTTTTGAGAAGTTTTTCACTGTGGTCTTTCGTACTGGGGGTGGAGGTGGGATATGTATATCCAGGGTGATTAGTTTGTGGTCAGATCTCACTAGTGAGGGGTATACCTCCGGTGTGGAGCATTTTGTCCCCATGTTTGTGATGATCAGGTCTAGTATATTATCTCCCCTAGTGGGGGAGGTGACTAATTGTTCCAGTGCATTTGAATTTACGAATTCCAGGAACCTTTGGGCTAGGGTGTTAGGGCTAGAATAATGTACCCAATCTATGTTTAGGTAGTTGAAGTCTCCCAGTATGATGGTATTTTGTGATACATTCATATCCTCCAATGTCTTCAGGAAGGCTGAGTGGGGGTCCTGAGATTGGGATGGTGGTCTGTAACATGCTACCAGTTGTATAGCAGTTTTGCCTATGGTTAGTTGCACCTGTATGGTCTCTGATGCTTCATGTGTTGCTACTAACCTGCAAGTGTGGGTGTCCTTGATGAATATTGACACTCCCCCTCCCTTTGTGGTTCGGCCCGGGTTTTGGGGCCGAAAAGCATGATACGAGGTATAGCCTGGTAGTGCTGGGGTGCTCTCAGGAGCCTTGAACCAGGTTTCAGTTACTGCACAGACGTCGATGTTCTTCATACTGAGGAGTGCATTGAGTGCCTGCATCTTGAGATTTAGACTTCTGGCGTTGAGCAGCATTACCCTTAGTTTTTTTTTTTCATTTTTGTTTTCTAATGAGGTGGGTTTGTCTTTTGAGCCTTGCCTAAAAAAGGCACTATGGGGGTGGCAATATCCGGAAGCCCAGTGGTGACAGGTGCAAGCCGTCCCTTGCGAAGCAGCGTGGCTTGTCCAACATGTCATCCCAGGCAGACAGACATTGGATCCTCTTAGAATGACACCAGTACTTGAGCCAATTATTAAAGCTGATCATCTTGTCTTTGTATTGTGGCATCATTCTTGGTGAGGGCAAGATGCTGCTCAGGGTCAGGGTCATACCAGCCTGGGCTACATAATCAGAGAGCTCCTCTGTCTCTTTTCATGTAGTCCAGGGAGGTACATCTCAGGTCATTTACGCCAGCATGGACAATGACGGAGTCTTTCTAAGAAGTGACAGTGGTATTATACAAGGACTATAATTTACTGTAATCAGGAAGGTGAATCAAAGAATGAATACATGTATGTATGACCCTAAAATGTGTGTAAGGAGTCTGTTTTACAGCCCAAAGATTAACTTAATGGCCAGATGCATTTTTTATGAATGTGGGTTTTCATGCCATTTCAGTGGCAGAGAAGTTTAATGCTTATGCTAAGTCTGTTTTCATTGCGAGATTGTGCTGTTTACAAATGGCTATCTGTGTTTGTGCTATTCTAGCTTAAGCTACTGTACACAGGGAGGGGAGAGGTTGCTATTCTACTTTCAGTGAGCTCACTCGCCTACCCCAAAGTAAATTAAGCTGTTTAACTTAAGCAATGCTTCGAAACAAGGCACATGGGCTTCTGTTTTCTGAGGACATGACTTTTATAGTAAAATACGTGTGAAGGAGCAACAGATAAAGCAGGTTTATTAAAGGAAAATTCCACCGTCCTTCACTTGCAGTTTAACTACATTACAAGGTATCTCTTCTTCCTATGCATTTAAATAATTGAAGGAAAAGATGAAGTTGCCTTCTTGGAGAGTGGCCTCCCTGTGGGTGTGACTTATAGGGGTGTGCATTAGTATGGTGTGGGTGGGGCTTAAGGAACGCTGGAGTACTACTTTGCCTAGGGAGCCATTTCAGCTAAGGCCGGCCCTGGTATCAAAGTAACACGTGTTGTAGTGCAGAATTTTTTTCAGGTTGATATCCAATTCTGTGGGCAATGATAAGTTGGTTATTATAGGTTAATAGATTGGAGAGCTGTAGCCATTTTAGCCATTGTAAGGGATGAGCAGTGGTGTAATGAGTTGGGAGATTTAAAAAATTCGGTACAGATTACTCTTGTCAGAAATTGTTGGGGAGCAAGTATATGTAACCAAAAAAATAACTGTCTTCAGCTGGGACACAGGATCTGAATTGTCTTGACATAATAGGGCCTTATTAATTTTAATTTTGTTGGCTGCCAAAAAAGCAGTCACTAAAAATATGGAAATCAAAATCTAAACCAGCTGTATTTGAAGTACTGAATATTGTAACAGAGAAAAAAAAACTGGAAGAGTGATCTTTAGAAAAGGGGAGGAGCAAATTACATAGAAATAAATGGAATTTGTGGGAACAATGTATTTATTTTACATTTGTTGACTGGGGATATCTGGCTCTGTACAAAGCCCCTTTTCAGCAGAGGCCAGGGAGAACAGCTCCAATACATGCAGTACAAACAAAATGTTTTTAGTTTTGTAATGTCAGGCAGAATACAATTTAAATAAATTATACAATGTCAATAAAGATAGAATAGTAACTATACATACTGTAGTAAGACTACTTATACTAATTATACTCTGTGTGTGTGTGTGTGTGTGTGTATATATATATATATATATATATATATATATATATATATATATATATATATATTTATAAGTAACTATACAGTAGTGTAGATGTCAATACAGAATACTGAGTTACAAAGAGTGGAAAGCAAAAGGTCAATTTAATTACGAGATATAAATTAAATGAGTGGTAAAAGGGCTAAGGGAGGCATAGGTAGAAGGTAGGGTGTATGAAGACAGTGATATTTGGTAACAGAGTATAGGGAGCAGAGGTTTAGTAGAAGAGGAGGAAGAAAGCAGAAATGTTATAATTTTCCTTGTGATGTCCATGTATAGTGTCATGATGTAGAGAGGTGTTTTCTTTGATGTGTTTTGAATGTACATTGCCTTGTAAGAAGCCTGAGAGCATGTGGGAGAGCATTCCAATTTGTAGCTATGGAGTATAAGGAGGCTCCCAATGCATTTTGGGCTTTATTGATAATGAGGAGGAGTTTGTCTTTAGAGTGATAAGCTTTGGTTGGGTGGTAGTGTTGAAGCATGCCTTTTAGTGCTGGATACATATCAGGACAGTATATTAGAATACAAGTTAGCTGTAGATGATTATAATGGAGGTGATGTAGGAGTTCAGTCAAAGTTGTTTAAGGACAGAACACTGATGAGTTCTGAAGGGGCAATTTGCAGGAAATGCTATTTTACTGTAACATTGTTCCAGCTTTGTTTGTATGGATGTTTGTAAGCTAGTAAGGACTGGGGAGGCATACAGTAGAGTAGTTATAGGGTAGGCTTTAGCTGTGGTTTCCTCTAGTTCTGTCTGTTAGGTAGAGTTTTGTTCTATGCAAAAGACCGAGAATTTTTCTTTTCTTTTTTTCTTTAATAACAGTTTGGAAGCATAGGCCAAATTTCAAGTTATCAATTGTGACTCCTAAGAATTTTGTGTTAGGGAACTGTTCAATCAGGGTGTTATTTAATTAAGTGATTCTGACATGAGTTTTGCTTTGGGATAGTATTTTTTTGGGTGAAAAGTACTAACTTCATTTTTGTGGGGTTAAGTAGGAGTTGTAAGTTGTCTAGTCAGGAGTCTATGGATGTAAAGGATTTTTGAGTGATTTCTTGAAGTTTTTGTTGGTTAGAGGCTATGCAGATAAAAAGTGATGTGCATATTGTACAAGAGTGGCATGGCTGAAAGCAGTGTGTAGCTCATTCATAAATGTTACACAGGAGTGGTCCAGGTATGGATCCTTGTGGCACTTCTATAGTAATAGGTAGAAGTGCAGAATATACCTGACACCATTTGACTGCCTAGAATCTGCCTGTTAGGTAGCTGTTAAATCAGGAGGGGGGGGGGGCCCAAAGAGCATAGTTTTAGTAATAGTGTATGGTGAGAGACTGTTTTGAATTCTTTGGACAGGTCTAGGAGTGTAGACGATACTAGGTTTCCAGTATTTCTGTTTTATTAATAGTATCAGCAAAGTGAAGTAAGGCAGTAATGGTGCTGTGTTTGGGACAATAACCACAGGGTTCCTATCAGCAGACCGAAGACGCATGTTTTCGAATGCGTCTTGGTCGAACTGACAAAACCGAAACTGCAAACTATCGAAGCAGCATGTAAGTGAATTCTTCGCTTGGCCACTTCGGTACTTGCCAGTTTCGGCACTGTAGTGCGATCTCAGAGTTGGTATATTTAAGTGGGGGGGGGGCACAGCCCCCCCACTTAATCTCATGTTTTAATGTGCTTACTTTTTTTTTTTTTTTTTTTTTTTGGAACAGTGATTTTTTTTCCCTTGGAAAAAAGCTCGCTGTTCTGACAGTTTGGTTTTGTAAGCTTTCGCTTACATGGGGTCTAATATAGACCCTAACCACACTGTGTGGTGGAGAGAAAATTGTTCATGATAAGGTAAAGAACTAATTGGGAATGGATACCCTTTTCTAATATTGTAGATGATGGTGACACAGTTGCAGATGCTCTCAAGTTATAGTTGTCAGCAGAGGGTGCTCCTTTGTGAAGAGGAAATATGTATGTCTTCTTACAAATGGCTGGGACATGAGATTCTAAAATGGATCTGTTTATTAGTATAGATATTGGATATGGCAGAGCTTCAGCTGCAGTTTTTAGGAATTAAGGAAGAAATTTGTCTGCAGCAGAGCTTGTAGTTTTTAACATTCGGAGATAAGTTCTTATGGTGGATGTAGGGACAGCTTTGAGTGAGAATTGAGCTTCCATGGGGTTTTTGTTTTAGGGAGTTGGTTTGATGGTGGGGTTATCCTTGATAAGTGAGGAGGCTACACCTTGAAGGAAATATTTGTTAAAGTTATTAATATGACTGCTGATGAAGTGTCTTCAGGGGAGGGAGTAGGTTGTTGACTTTGGCCTGGATATGATAGATTTTGGACCAGCGAGGAGAAGTTTCTAGGATTATTTTTCATGTGCCTGCTTTAAAGTAGTGGAGGTTTTTTTTTTTATCCTACCTTATGCTGTGTTTGGTTTTATTTCTTATCTGTCTGTAGTGTAGAAGTTTTTACCTGGGATTTGTTGGTGTGCCAAGCTATGCAAGCCTTGTCTCTAAGCACCATTAATTACCTACTGTTTGTAGATAGCCATGTTGCTGGATTGAATTTAACTCTTTTTCTCCTGATGGTAAGCATGTTTGTCCAGTATATTGGTAAAGGTTTTGTTTAATTTGAGAGTAGCTTTGTCTAAAGGAAGATTCTTTAACTTATTCCAATCGCATTGCTTGACAGTGGAGATGAAACTGTCCACATTAATATTGGATAAGTTACACACATTCTTGTATGCGTGATGTTTTACTGGAGTGCATACAAGTCTGTTCACAAAACTGGGCAGCTGGCTACGTAGGTTGTCAGATAATGTGTCATAGTTTCGATGTTACTGCATTTAGTTGAGCGAATCCAGTGTGCAGTAGATGGCTTGGAGGATGGCTTGTTATATATTGTATTGATGTGCTGAGAGAAACCATACAGGTTAATACTGATAGTGCGGGTATAAGATGCAGTTTAGGCCCAATGTACGTTAAGGTCCCCAAGGATGATGTTTTTTGGGGGTATATTGGTAAATGCCCAGGACAATATGCCCTCTGCTGTTCTGATGTTATTGCCAGGGGGGTATATAAGAATGTAATACACTTGCCTTATAAGAATTTAGCTTGAATAAAGCAATAAGAATGTGTGAAAATTTGAATGAGGGCCGCTGTGTCTGATAAAGAGATGTGTCCAGTTGTTTTGGGTGTATAATAGCTACCCCAGTTGCTTTTTCGGATGTATGGTCTGCTTGAATTTCATTGTCTTTGACTTAGAGTTTTAGCCATGTTTCTGTGATACAGAGGATATTAGGGTTGTAATGAGATATGAATCATGCAGTTCGGTTACTTTGTTACTGATACTTCTAAGGTTAATGTTTATAAATTTTAGACTCGTTTTACTCGTGTTGCAGGAATGAAGTGTTACATTATTAATGGTTGCGTGGGCCATTATGGAAGAGGCTGTTGTGGTTGGACCTGGATTGGGGTGAATGTCACCACATAGTTGCAGACTAGGAATATATGCAAATAATGTTGACGAGGTAGAGTGAGGTTTAAGTGAAGGCAGGAATTGACTGAATTATATAATGTTGAACTGAAGACAGTTAGTTTATTTATTTAACATTTGTGGACCGGGAAAGTCCAACTAGGACAGAGCTTGTTTTCAGTATATACAGTATGACACAAAATGATCAAGAAGCCCTCAGTCAGCTTAAGGAAAGGGATGACTTGGTTATCTAACCAGCTGACAAAGGAGGGAGCATTGTTGTAATGGATTCAGAGTGGTATAGAAGTAAGATGCAATCTATGCTGAGGGATGAGCGTACATATAAAAAACTGAGGAAAAGAAATGGAGACTATGATCAACAACTTCAAAAGCAGCTTATACAAGATGTTGATGCAACAGCGCTCGAGCCAGGATTTATGTGATTTTTTGACATAAGGTGTCCCACTATACTAAGTATAAGTGGGCTTCCCAAGATTCATAAAGATCATATGGATCAGCCCTTACGTCCAATTGAAGCAGGTAGAGGATGGTTAACTGAACCCCTCTTGATGTACATTGAAAATTAACTAAAAAAATGTTTTACCCCAAGCTCAGGCAGTGCTTATGGATACTGGTAGCTTCTTGACTGATCTACGGATGAGGACCAATAATTCGGTGGAGATGAATGATGTCCTTTTGGTAACTAAGGATATTAAGTTTATTTAGTAATTCCTAACCAGTTTGGTATTGGAGCTATTCGCTGTTTATTTACAGCAGGCAGGCTTATGCACAGACCTTCTTTCTTCCCTGTTGGAACTGGTCTAGAAAATGTGTTCATATAAGGCCATGATTTCTATCTGCATGTTTGGGGGGTTGCCATAGGAACCCACTGTGCCTACAGCTATTCAAACCTGGCACTAACTAACTCAATGGGAGAGAGAGAGTACTAAGTGATACAAATCCTTGGCACCAACACCTACTTGACTATGGTCATTTTGTTGATGATATTTTCATCTTTTGGAAAAGTGATGAAGGTCAATTGGCCGTGTTCACTGACTACTTAAATAGCAGTACAAATTTTTTGGAATGCAAAGTAAATCATGCTAAACAGATGATTGATTTTTTTGGATGTGAAAATTGTTTTACATCCCGGTATTGGTATAAGGACTTGCTTACACAGGAAAAACACATGGAGGAATGACTACCTGCATCACCAAAGTATGCATCCTAGCCATATTTTTAATAACATCATGGAAAATCAAACATCAAGAATTTCCAGGCTTTGTACTAATGATGATGACTTTTATATGGAGTATGAAAGGCTACATCATAATTTAAAGGCAAGAGGTTACAAGGACTCAGATCTCAAAATGAGTACTACACTTAGAGATATAATAAACCTAAGAGGACTTCCCTATTTTAGTGAACAAGAAATTTCAGTATGCCCTAGAAATGAAGAAGCCAAAGACAAGAAGATCGCAAATTAACTGTTACCTGACCTATAGCACAGACAATAAACAAGTCTGTGATACTATTAGGAAATTTTGGTCTATTTTAACGGCAGATGAGAAGATAAAGCATATTGTAGGTGCTACTCCTAAATTTTATGTTACAAATAAGAATATTAAAAGACTATTATGCAATAAAGGTGATTTTGTTGGTCAGATATCTTCAGCTAGAAAAGGCACCATTAAATGTAATTGATGTAAAGTCTATGCTTTCATTGATAGTAGCAATATATTTATTCATCCCAACACCGAGACATATACTTTTAATGTGTTTGCCAACTGTAATAGCAAACGTCTGGTCTATTTAGCATCCTGATGCTCATGTAGTGCCTTCTGTAGATAGGCATCTGGATATGGAAAATTTCACAATACGTAAAATAAGAAAGCAATGAGGAAATGTACAACCGAGGATTAGTAAGGCAGAATGAAGTTAAACAAATAGAAACTGATGTCATGGATTATCTGGCAAGTTAAGGATTTAGTGTAGAAAATCCAGCACAAATAATGTTGTGGCATGGTGGAACATTGAGTTCCCAGATTAAGGAGCAGCAGGTGTAGCGAGAGATAGCCGAAGAAATATGGACTTGGGAAAGAGAAAAAGAGATCTGGTGTTTGTGCAAGGGAAAAAGGAAAACTAATCCATATTAAAAACAGTACTAAAGATTTTTAAAGAGATACAGGCAAAGGCACCCATACATGGAACATTTCTCAAAAAAAAAAAGCTGGGGGGAGGGGTAAGTAGAATAAAGGATTAGTAAGGAAGAAGTTGAACAAACAGAAACTGAAGTTATGGATTATTTGTGAAGCAAAGGATTTTGTGTGGAAAAGTTTATGCCACAGTACACTGGAACAGTGAGTCCACAGATTAAGCAGAAACAGGTGGAGTGGGAGGCATCTGGAGACCCTGCCACATGGTGATGCCCTGGAGGCTTCTGTAGGAGATTGTTACAGAAGTTCAGTTGAAGTTGCACACCAAGGGAAGAAGAAGGAAATGGAGGCAACTCTGATGCCAGGCAATGGTGCAATGTGATGGGCCAATAAGTTTAAAAGGAGTGTTGTTTTAGATTTAAAAAAAGAGTGCTGTAGCACTCCCTGCAGGCAGAGTATTAACTGTAGTAACTGTTTGTTATAGTTTAAAAGATTTTTTTAACAAGCTGTAGCAAGGGAAGGATAGTTGGGGCAGAGCACAGAAAGTGATCTTAATGGCTGAGGCAGGAGGGGTGTATGTGTGTCACACATCTGGCCATCTGGGTGGTGTGCCAGTAGAAGAAACTGCATTGAAGTGTTTTTTGCTCTTCACTTGAAGAGCTGAGGGGGTGGGGTACTAGTTTGTGATACTGGCACAGAGTGCAGATGGAGACAGCTATGTTCTGATTAACAATATCAGCATAGGCAGAAAAACTGAGAAAATATGCAGATAAATGTAAAGGAAAAGTATAAAATAAGCAATTCATTGATTACTTTAAAAAAGTTTTATAGAGAACTTGCAAATAAACAAAAGTAATAGAAACACCACCAAAAAAGAGAAAGAAATGAACACATTTTGGCGAAGTGTTTATGAAGACCTTGTGCAACATAATAAAGATGCTGAATGGATAGAAAAATTAAAATAAACAGTAAGGAGTTCTAATGTGGAGGATATGAAATGGGATGAAGTAATGGCCAGTGAGATCTAAATGACATTAAGTAAAGCTTTTAACTGGAGATGCATTACTTAGTTTTAGCTGAAATATTAACATCTTTGCAAAACAAAATTTAGCCTTAAGTAAGAATTACTTTTATGTGCATCCCATGCCTCTCAACCTTCTAGAGCAAGAAATCTGGACAAATCCTAAAATAATTGGAGGACAAAGTCCCAAAAATAAGGACATGTTTTAAGTATTGCTCTTATAAACATAGGCACCAGAATAATAGGTTTTGTGTTGGTATGCATTTTCTAAAGGATATGAAGTCTGAAACTCAAATGCCTGTCCATTTATTGACTTCAGTCTCCAGTGATGAGCCAGAAAGCCATGAATGTTATGGGGAACAGATGAGAAATATGAGGCAAAAACCTGGACAATTGAGAGAAGTGGCATATCCTGAACACACACCAGCCTGCTTAACAGGAAAAACAATATTCCTCCTTAAGATCGAACCTGCAAGGTATCCTAAAAACTGTAGACCAATAATTTGACTTAGAATGATATACAACGTATATACTAAAATTAATGCTGACAAAGTTTGTAGTCATTTAGAAAAAAATCAGTTATGTCAGTAGAAAAAAAGGGATAACAGAAAAAAGTCATATGGAACAAATGATAATTTATTGCTAAGTACTACCGTAATAAAGAATTGTAAAACAAGAAAGACTGTGTAAGTATGGCATAGATGCATTACAAAAAAGCATTTGATGGCATCCCATATTCATGGATAATGGAATGCTTACAGATGTATTACATATACCCTGCACTGATCAGTGGCAAACCCCTTTGCAAATCCATGACAAAGGGCAAATTGTCATCCCATAGACAAAAATTCAAAGGGGAATATTCCAGGATGATTCTTTCTCACTGCTGCTTTTTTGTCTTGCCCTAAACCCATTAAGATGTTTACTCAACAGATTAGGCCATGGTTACAATTTGGCTCCCAGAAAACAACCTTGCTTAAAGACTTCTCATATACTTTTTTGTGGATGACAGGAAACTGTAGCTCATTAGACGAGGAGTTGAAAGCACACCTCCAAGTGATTAAAATTTTCTCAGATGATCTAAGAATGTCATTTGGTCTTGATAAATGTGCAAATGCAATTTTTAAAGTAGGACAGTTGCAGCATCATGAAATTATCAATATGGCACAGTAAGTTGAGCAGGAGGGAATGTATAAATATTTGTCTGAAAAGATTTGAAGCCTGGATAAACTAAAGCACTGCTGGTGATTCTCTGCTGGGTGAGAAAACCTATATTTTTTTGTCTGTGACCCTTTAGAGCTGCTTTCTGATACCTGCTCCATTTTGTTTTCTGTTTTAAGAAATCTGCTTGGCCTGGTGTTTTTTCTTCTACGCGAGAGGTGGACACATTATGTAGGCTGCTCATTTCATGTTTTTTTTCATTGGTTAAATTGTCTCTTGAGTGATAACTTAAATACTCAGCGAAATTCTGGGCCTCTGTCTTTGTCTGAAAATATATGAAGCCTGTGTAAACCAAAACACTGCTTAGTGATTCCCTGCTGTATTTCACACATATCCTACCATTTGTTGATTTGCCTTTTTAACCTGTTGACTTTAAGCTGCCCACCACTATTGTAAATTGAGCTTAATAAGCCCCTCCCTTTCCACACTGCTGTTGATATCCTGAATTATATCTTGCCTTTCTACACTGCCATTGATATCCTGAATTACTTGCCTTTCCTTCTGCTTATATTGAAAAATTTTTACACTCTAACAAACAATTGTTTTTACACAAGAGAGGTCAGTGGATTTTCCATTGTAGTGCACTGGGTTAGTGTTATCATATTTGGTTATACGAAAAAGAGGACGAAAAAATATGTGCTGGTATTATACCAGCCATATTTTTTTGTCCTCTTAGGGTTGCCAGATTCTTGACTGGCCAGGTCGGGACAAAAGGTCTTTCATACTAGGTGAAGACAAGAAAAAAAAAGTCTTTAATGCGGAACATCGCAGTTCCACATTAAAGACAAGTAGCTGTGTTTGGCGATTTTTGATTGGCCCGTATGCCGGTATAGGAGCCAATCAAAAACTTGCACAGCGGAGACCCTCTTCTGTTCAATGTGAAACAACAAGTAGTTCCGCATTGAACAGAGCTCCGTTTTTCAATTGGCTCGTATACCAGTATACAACCCAATCAAAAACTCGCACAGGGGACCCTCTTCTGTTTAATGCAGAACATCAAGCAGTTCTGCATTGAGCAGAGCTCCGTTTTGCAATTTTTTGATTGGCCGGTATACTGGTATATGGGCCAATCAAAAAAAAAAAAACAAAGTGGAGGCTGTTTTGCCGGGACTGTAACTGGCAGTGGTGGATTCTGGATCGGACTGCCGATTCTGGGACAATCACACTGAAATAGGCACATCTGTTTTTTGAAAATTCTGCGATTTGTCTGGGTTTTTGAAAAACCCAGACAAATCGCAGAATTTTCAAAAAAACGCCCGGACAGGTTCCCAAAAAGAGGATGTGTCTGGGGAAACCCGGACATATGGTAACCCTACACTGGGTGGTAGTCTGGTCTGTTAAGGTTGAGGAAACACTTGAGTTTTCTGAATGTAGTTTTATTGGTTGGAGGACTTATCTTATTTTTTTAGTGCTTTTATAAATTCTGTACAATTGAGTGGCTCTTGACTTATTTAGTTTTATTGAATAACCATAGTTGTATAAGCTGTTTAAAGTACACTTCTATATCTGTATCTAAATTTGTTTGATTTGCACTGTTGTGGTCCCTACATAGCATAAACTAGATTCAGACCTGCTGAATCTAGCCTGTTTTTGATGCACTTGAGCACTAAACCAGCCATCTTACATTAAGAAGGGCTCCCCTGCATCTTTGTGGGAGAAGAGTGCGTATCCAGCCTTGCCTGAGCTGGGGATTGCTGGAGGAAGGTTCACAGTGTGATTTTTTTTACTTTTAGATTAGCTTAAAAGTGTCTTAATTCCTCCAGTATTTAAGCCTCACATTTGCGCATTGCAGCACACCATACAACAGGGGTTAGGAATGCCCTGTATAGACGCAAACACCTTGAAACCCAATTTTTCTCTAGACATCTGTCAGTGAAACCCTCCCAAACATCCCTACTGCACTATGGACACACTGAGCAGTGTTGCCACATCATTCATAGCTATCAATAGAACAAGCAACTTTATTAGTCCTAGCAAAAAGTCTCGTCAAACTAGCCCAATCCCTTCCCTAATAGTACATATGGTAAAAACATGCTATAATGGATGGGCAGTTTCCCATCATTTCACCAGCTATCCTGATTGACATGGGCATCCTGAGACAATGTAGTAATTGCCTCATGAATACTGACAACCACTTACTCCTAAAACAAACACGCTATGTGAAAGATGTAATTACACTATGAAATTGGAATCAGTTCTCTCACGTAACAACAAACTGGTCATCAAGTCGGTTGTTAGCACATGCACTTCACCTCTCACACAAAATGAGATTACAGTGCATAAACCCACATATGTGGAAGTACTCACTAGAAGCCTACCAAAAGATCAGAGACTTCCCAAACATAAACCACTTGTACACACTGCTATGCAAGTAGAAACTACTAAACATAATAACACATGCACCAGTATCTCAGCAAATAAGCCCGTAAGGCAAAACACCTCAAATAATGTCTTTGTCATAGAAAACTCCATAGTGAGACACACAGATGTCTCCCTCACCAGGCTGGACAAAGCATAGGTCATGTTCAGCTACCTGTCAAGTGCCAGGATCCATCAAATCACACATGCACGCAAGTCACTCAGCAAGTACCGTTATGGCTGTCATATTCCATGTTGGGGTGAATGACTTGAGACGTATCTCTCTGGACTATATGAAGAGAGACATGACTGAACTCTCAGACTTTGTCCTAGGCAGGTATGACTCTAGCCCTAAGGAGCATTCTACTTTCACCCAAGATGATGCCACAACATAAACAAAAAATGATCGGCTTAAACAGTTGGCTTAGCTTGTAGTGTCAGTCCAGGGGGATCCAGTATCTGTCAGCCAGGGAAGACATAGTAAACAGGCCATGCGACTTTGCCAGAGGTGGTCTGCACTTGTCTCTTCTAGGCTTTTTTAGGCAATGTCTAAACAAAATTTCCGATGTAACAAAATCCATGTGAGAAGAACTCAAGGTTCTGTTGCTTAGTGCTAGGAGTCTAAACATGAAACTGCACTCCCTGAAAGCACTCCTCACTTTGAAAGCAACTGAAGTCTGTGCAGTCTGAGACATGGTTCAAGGCCGCAGAGACCACCCCAGCCATGCAAGACTACAATACATTACACACAGACCTCAAAATGTGCATGTAAGAACCAAAGGTGGAGGTGTGTCCATCTTCATTAAAGCCAAGTACACCTCGAAACTGGTCAAACAGTATGGCTCTCTTGAACTACTCCAGTTAACTATAGGTGAAATACCCTACCATATCATTGCTAGCTATAGGTCCCCCACCATGAACCAAGAAAAGCACATCTCCTACCTGGACTAACTGGAATCACTCGCCATACAGCCCAACACCTTAATCATGGGAGATTTCAACTATCCTTCCATAGACTGGGTGTCATACTTGAGCACAAACATGGTCATCCAGAGTTTCCTGGACCTTGTCAATACAAATGCTGTGGAACAGATAGTCTGCACCCCCACAAGGAGGTCAATTATCCTAGACAATAGTACTCACTAACATGGGGGGGGATCACTGCACTCCTCCCTGTGTGTGATGCCTTCCCTGGTAAGCATACCTCTCAACCATACTGAATTCCTCAGTATTTACCAGTTTTGAGGGCAAAATAATGGGGTGCCACGAATTTTCATGAGGTCCCTTTAATTCCCGATTATTATTTTTTGTATTGCCACTTTAAATTTATGGGTGACGTCACCGTGTATCACCAGCCTACAGGGGTGTGCGTGATGACATCAGCTACATCCTGTTGGACTATTCTGAATTTATATTGGAGGGAATCAGGGAACAGTAATGGTAGATATGCTTCTGCTGTAAGTCTGTTGAGAATGGAACTGTGTTTTATCTGTTGGGAATTATTGCAAGTCTGCCATTCCGTTCAAAACTGTGTTTTATCTGCTGTGCTGGGATTCCGAGTTTATTTTTAAATGCTTCTGATGTTATGGAACTGCTGATAGCTTGTGTGTGCTGTTGATATGCAGAAGAACCGTTCAAGCGTGGCATAGCTTTTACCCCCAGCTGTTTGCAAGTCCATGGAACTGCTAGATGTTAAGTTGTCTATCTCGCCTTCGTTCTTGCTGGTTGGGATCGGAGACGATCCTTGGCTCCAACTCTGCCATCTTCTATAGCTCGAGAGCTGTTTACTAATCCCATGATGCCTAGCGATAGCTACCCAGATCTCGTTTGCTGCTTCAGTTGCGAGGTGTCGTTTTTCCGGCTCAGGCTCGTATAAAGTTTTTTTCGTATAACTTTCTTACTCTAGAAATATATTTTTTCAGTGTTTTATTGTTAACATTTAGTCTTGTCTTTTGTGATAGCTAGTGTTTAGTTGTAGTATACCTTCCCCTCTTGTAGAACTCATTTCCTATGCAGCCGATGGTGCGAGTAGAGCCGCAGGTATGGGTGTGGCCCTTAGGAGGCATGCATGGATGCAGCTGTGTAATTTTGCGGAACCCTTTCGAGCGTCATTCACCAACACCCCCTTTGATGGTTCCTTTCTTTTTGGAACACAGGTGAAAGACACTTTGACTAGGTGTGAGCAAGAAGGCAAGACTCTCTCTGTTGTGGGAGTCCATTTTTCCACTCCTTCTAGACCATACCCCAAAGGTCAGAAGAGTGGCAAAATGTGGTTCCGAAAATCCCAGGGAGCCTTGCCTGACACAATTTTTTCTCCAGGGGTAGAGGGGGAAACCATAACAACAGACGCCGCCCTCGTGGCAGAGGGGGTCTGCACAACCAGGGCAACAGAGAATCTTTCTCTGATAAGCCCTTTCAGCATCCCTGAAGGGTTGCCCGGCTGCTCACCTCTGGAGGCAGTCGGGGGAAGACTTTCACTGTACCCAAAAGCCTGGCAAGATTTAACGCAAGACAGATGGGTACGGTCCATTATATCCGGAGGTTACAAAATTCCCTTCTGTCAACCCCCTTTACCGTCAAGGAAGTCCCTTCCAGATTTTCCACCCAATCTGAAGGACCAAGCAGTAATAGAAGTTTCAAAACTGCTAGAAAAAAAGAGTCATCCATGAAGTCCTGGCAGACCAGCACGGATCCGGAACTTACTCAAGGTTCTTTTTGGTACCAAAAAAGACAGGGGACTGGAGACCAATTTTGGATCTCAGCTGACTGAACAGGTCTGTACAAAGAACAAAGTTTTGGATGGTCACGCTACAGTCCATTCTACCCTTTCTGGGTCAAGACAATTGGATGTGCTCGATAGATCTTCAGGACGCGTACTACCATATCAAGATGGACAGGCGCTCCAGGAGATTTCTTCGCTTCCGGCTGGGAGCCAGTCATTACCAGTTCAGAGCTCTGCCCTTTGGTCTCACCACAGCCCCCAGGGTGTTCACCAAATGTATGGCAGTGGTCACGGCTCACATGAGACGTCTAGGATTCCAGGTGTTTCCATATCTAGACGACTGGCTCCTCACTGCTACTCTGGATCCAATTCCAGACCTACTTATTCATCAATCAGGCGGGTTGCATCAATCCCTCCAAATACTCCAGCTCACAGCTTGGTTGCTCCACTTCCAACCTTAGCCAGGCTTCCCAGCATTTCCCCAGCTGTACGTGAGATTATTGTCTCCTCTCACAAGTCCACAACCAGAAAAATTTATGCTAGTAAATGGAAACGTTTTTCTTGCTGGGCAGAGGCTAGGAACGTAGATCCCTTTTCAGCCCCAGTTCACTAAATTCTGGAGTTCTTAGCACAACTTTTTAATTCTGGGTCCACTTCTGCTACAGTCCGGGTTCATTTAGCGGCCATTTCTAACTTTCATGTTGGTTTGTCGAATTCAAACATGTCTCATAAGCTCTGTAAAGCTTTTTTGAGAGGGACTACTCTCCTTAGGCCTCCAGTGAGAGATTCCCCTCCTCCTTGGGACCTTAATTTGGTACTAACTTCCGTAACTCTGCCCCCCTTTGAATCAGCAGCGTCTTGCTCCATTAAGTTTCTATCTTGGAAGACACTCTTTCTGGTAGCTATTACATCAGCCAGAAGCTTCTCTGAACTTCAAGCACTATGTGTTTGTCCTCCATACTTGGTTTTTCATAAGGACAGGGTTGCTCTGAGGACTAATCCTTTGTTTCTTCCGAAAGTCTGTTCAGAAAATAATTTAAACCAATCTATAGACCTTCCTGTGTTTTTCCCTTACCACACCAACAAGGCAGAGTACAAATTACACCAACTGACGTTCATAGACAATTGCATTTTTATCTGCACAGGACTAAGGAAACCAGGAAGTCTGACCAACTATTCCTTTCCAATGCTCTAGGCAAACAAGGTCTCCCAGTTTCCAAGGTGACCTTATCCAGGCTGTTGTCTCACACTATTACCTTCATCTATCAATTAAGGAACAAAGAGTTGCCTATTGAACTGAAAGGTCATTCTACTAGAGCATTGGCAACCTCTATAGCCTTCCAATCTAGGTTGCCCATGGATTCTATCTGTGCAGCTGCTACGTGGGCAAATCCTCATACCTTTATTTCTCATTACAAGCTAGATTTGGTCTCCAGGAGCAGAGCTGACTTTGGTTCCACTGTTCTGAAGAGTCTGTTCCAATGAGCCACCCAGGATTGTAGGTGCTAGGGACGCTGTCCCAACCAGCATGAACGAAGGCGAGATAGACAACTTAACATAAAGAAGTTATGTACCTACCATAACATTCCATGTTAGTTGTCTTCATCTTGCCTTCTTTCTTGCGTCCCACCCTCCGTCCCCCTGTCCTATTGGACCAAGAGGAGTTCTGGTTTCACTGGCTGAGTGTTCTCTGGTTTGTCTCCTCTACTGACTTAGAGAGTATGACAAGTATTCTCAACCTATTTGTTTGGACAGGTTTATTCTCTGGCTATGTCTGGGGTTAGCTATTTCAAACGAGAGCTGGGTATCTATCGCTAGGCATCATGGGATAAGGGGTAGCCTCGAGCCAGTAAACAGCTCTTGAGCTATAGAAGATGGCAGAGTCGGAGCAGAGCATCGGCTCCAGTCCCAACCAGCAAGAAAGAAGGCGAGATGAAGACAACTTAACATGGAACATTATGGTAGGTACATAACTTCTTTTTTGCTGTTGGCATCTAGTTAAAACAGAACATGGTGTAAGTTTATCTGCTTCTTCTTTGGCTGCCGGCATCTAGTTAGACTTTGTGCTAGCTTGTTTGTTGATATGCAGAATCTTCAGAGAACAGAACTGTGTTTTATCTGCAAGTCTGCTGTTCTGTTCAAAACTGTGTTTTATCTGCTGTTGTGGAACTGCTACTAGCTTGTGTGCATTGTGCAGAAGAACCATTCAAGAGTGGCATAGCTTTTACCCTCTGCTTGTAAGCCCAAAGCCAGTGGAACTACTACATTGCTGTCAGCATCTAGTTAGAACATGGTGTATTTGTAGTCCACAGCCGAGTTTAATTTGTAGTCAGCATCTTCTAGTTAAAACAGAACGTCACAGCCGAGTTTATTTTATTTATTTGCTTTCTTTGCTGCCTGCATCTGTGTGTGTAATTTACAGCATCTAGTTAGAGCAGAACTTGGAGTTTATTTGCTTTGCTGTGTCCAGAATGTACAGTTCACGGAGTTTATTTCATATCTGCTCTGCAGTTCATTTTATTAATCTGCTTTTTTTGCTGCCTGCGTGTGTTTTGTAGTTCACGGCATCTAGTTAGAACGTGCAGCCAAGTTTGTTATTTATCTGCTTCTTTTGTTCCCAGGATCTGTGTGTGTAGTTCACAATGTCTAGTAAGAACAGAACGTGGAGTTTATTTTATTTATCTGCTTCGCTGTTCAATTTTATTTATCTTTTGCAGTTAACAGCATTGTGTGTGTGTGTGTGTGTGTGTGTGTGTGTGTGTGTGTGTGTGTGTGTGTGTGTGTGTGTGCGCGTGCAAAAATGCCCCAGTTAAGAGTAACTGGTGGTTAGCATTACTCAGGCTCAAACCCTGTTTCTTGGTTACAAGGTGCAAGAGCCTGAATTTCCTACCCATACCACCAATTGTGTTCAGTGTTTGTTTATTTAACATTTGTTTACTAGGAAAATCTAACTTGAAATGAAGACAACTTTCAGTGGAGGGCCCAGAGAGAAATGCTCCAGATGCATGTCTTTGTAATGTGGAAGGAAACCAGCACACCCTGAGGGAAACCCACACAAACACAG
The DNA here is from genome assembly GCF_019279795.1 of Protopterus annectens. NCBI lineage: Eukaryota > Metazoa > Chordata > Ceratodontiformes > Protopteridae > Protopterus > Protopterus annectens. Next base: position 1,818,661,940 of record NC_056728.1, read on the forward strand.
GGAGGATATGCCGACTCCACACAGAAGGCACCCCAGCTGAGAATCTAACTGGAGAACCTCTTGCTGTGAGGTGACAATGCTACTACTGCGCCGTCCATGCAGCTCACACCTCTGGTCTGTTCCTCTTAAAATTTGTGGTTTTCTAGCAAATTAGTAAGAAGTGAATTCACTAAATCATGATAACCGTTTAAGTTTCAGTCTTCCTATCTTTCAGGAAATGCATGGTAATTTGGTAACACATTTTATTCTAGCAACTTTCCAAGATTATACAAGCAATGTTTAAAATGTATCCCTGGTCATTGGGGTTTTGTCCCCCACAATAAATTTTGGCTTTTTCCAGATTTCTTGTGCTGCAAAGTTTAGAAAGGGAGGTGAATGTCAAGCGGCTTTTACAAGGAGCTGAGAGCTTCAGGGGAAGATAAATTTAGTGCTGCTTATGCCAAGTCTGCTTGCATTGTCAGTAGCACAACAGGTAGTACACTTGCTTTTGATGCAGAAGGCTGTGGGTTCTACTGTCACAGTATATAGATGGATTGCTGATATTGTAATGTGCTGTACTTTTATAGGCGGTGGATGCTACAGTCCTGAGAATGTCCTCCTTTGAAGGAGAATACCTAGTAACTATGAACCTGTTGGCTAACTAGTGCAATGCAAGCTTGACTGGAATTAAGTCATCATCATCAACCCCCCCCCCTTTTATTTCTGATTTTGTACACTGGGTCTGCTGTTGCTTGTCAGCTTTCAACATCTCTCTCGATTCAATGCAGTTAATTTTAATTTTATGAAAGACAATTGTATTTTAATTTTTAAACAAGTTTAAAGTATGATACGTGTTCAAATGTTTAAAACACTATTCTGGTTATATTTTTACTATTTTGTCTGTTCTTCAGTTTGTGTTTGACTAATGCTATCCCACAATTCCATTGGAGTGGGCAAGGTCACATAATTATATATGCAAATTTTATGTTAATCAGTGTACCGATTTATAGCTATTTTTCACGGGCCTTTGTCCATATTTTTGATGTTGGCAGGTTGAGAGGTATGCTGGTAAGGGTTGGACCATAAATCAATCTTGTTCGAAGTAACTATTGAACCTGTCACCACCACAGGAGCAAAAAAACTATAAAAAAAAACTTTCCCAAAGCAAACTACAGCCTTATAAATGATGGTATAAAAAGTTTTATACCCCTGCAATCACAGACAACAGTGACTCCTATGCAGAGGTGTTCACAAATGTTTAAACACATAAGCAACTGTACAGACTTGGCTGTATCTGACCAGATTAAAACCAGGTCCTCCCAAAAAAATAAGCCACCCTAGTGGTCCTCAAGTAATAAACAGATTGTATAACAAAAGAAATAAACTGATTTCTAAGAACAAGAGGAAACTGACACAGCAAAGGAAGAATTATCTCCACAGCTTGAACAAGCAAATCAGAAATCTTGTAAAGTCCTCTAAAGCTAATTACGAGGGTAAAGTAGCATCCCTAGCTAAGGATAATCATAAGGCATTCTTTAACTGCGTCCAAAATCTAAAAGGGAATCCCAGCTGTGTGCTGAACTGGTAGTAGATGGTACCACTCATACTATACCGGAGGAAATTGATAACCTGCTAGCTGACAGATTTGGCACAAACTTCACCCCTCTATCCCTACAAGCCATACCTCAAAGCATACCTGACACCTGTCCTCTGCCTAGTATCTCTAGAGATCAGGTCATGCTCTCCCAAGGCCAAAAACACGACCTCAGTGGGACCAGGTAACATCCTGGGTTGCTTATTAAGTAATCTAAAACAGGACCTATTGGACCCACTTGGGGTTCTCTCTAACTGTAGACTGAGAATTGGCTTTGTTCCAGCAAAATGGAGAACAGCAACAGCAATACTCTTATACAAAGGGGGGCTATTAACTGACACTGAGAACTATAGACCCGTAAGTCTAACCAATCTAGTCTTCAAGTTTATGGAAAGAATCATCATGGACGTTATCAACAGGGACATAGGTGACTCTCAAACTCCAGACCCAACCCAGTTTGGCTTTAAGGGTAGATCATGCTTATTAAACCTAGTAGACTTTGAGAAAGTCACCAAAGCCCTGGATGAAGGTAAGATAGTACATACTGCCTATCTTGACCTAGTCAAAGCTTTTGGCACCGTCCCCCACTCAGGTATCATTGAGAAACTCTCCTTACTGATACCTGAGTGGGGGATTAACCCTTACTTCACTGAATGGTTAGCCAGTTGGCTCACCGACAGAACACATACTTTCAAAGTTGGTGATTACCTCTACCAGTAGACCTGTCACCAATGGCATACCACAAGGATCTATGCTGGGCCCTTTACTGTTTGGAATCTGTTTCTCGGAAGTCCAGACTAAAGTAGACGACCTTTGGCTTACCAGGTTTGCTGATTGCAAATTGGGTGCAATCATGGAGTCCCCCAGTGATCTTAACATATTACAGGAGTGGCTAACTCAGGCACATGACTGGTGCCAAAGCCACGGTCTAAATCTAAATGCACAAAATGTGTGTTTTATCCCCTTTGGCAAAGCAGAATTCCCTGCTAATTACAACATTCACAGCCCCCCTCCAAGTTCAATCCCAGTGGTCCAAGATCTGGGAACACAGGTAGATAGCAATCTGAACCTCAGCCTCCAAGTTTGAGTGGTAAGGAAAGCCTTCTATGTTTCGTATCTCATAAGTAAGGGCATCACATCCAGGTCTAAGGATGTTTATAACTACTTTACTCAACCCTCATCAGACCATTAATAGAGTACAGTGCTCCCTTCTGCATGTACCTCACCGGGTGCCTACAGCAGCAGGTGAGATTAGAGGTTTATCACCAAGAAAATTCAGGGCCTCCAAACCATGACTTACGTGGATAGATTGAAATCCCTGTCACTGTACTCTGTGTTATATAGGCTGCTGAGAGGCGACTTGTGCCTGGCCTACAGGGCAGTTTCTGACCCTGCACTGACGGATATGCTGCACATCCGCAAATCAAATGTCACAAGAGTCACTCGCTGCAGGAATCTTGACCTAGCCTGTAACATTAACAGAACATGCTGGAGAGACAGATGTATCTCTCAGAGATTGCCACTACTCTGGAATAAACTTCCAGTTTATATGAAGCAGAGCTCTTCACTCACCCTGTTCAAGTGCATTGTGGACAAATTGATGGGTGACCGCAAATTCACCCTGAGGATGGCACCCATGTCCCTCATAGACAGGGGTAGTCGGTGTTTGTCATAGATGTGCTATGTGAATTACGTCCATCTAACCAAAGGCAATTGAGGCAACTCAGGATTAACATGGATAGGCTTTTAAGGGCTCTAGGGTCACTAGCCTAGTAACCTCCTATGAAAACTGAAGGATTTGCAATAAAACATGAACAAATGCAAATAAAACTCTGGAAGTAATACTTCAGAAGGTTAAAGCTAATACTGAAAACTGCCTTGACAGCTAGGAATGAAGTCCAAAGTATAAACCAGTTTCTCTCTCTTCTAACTTACAGTTTTGGGGTGATTGGCCCCAAAAATTGAACTAGTTGTACAGGAAAACAAGAAACGTGCTTCATGCTTATCAAATGATATGTAAAAATCAGTGTATATGAAGAAATATTCCTCATTCTGAAGAAGGTTAGGACCTCCTTGAAACTGATTATATGTATCGATTTGCAGTCAAGGGACTGCATGCATATCTGCTGATCTTGCCAGATCCAAACATAGTGAACCTTTTAAAACATGAGGAGAAGTTGTCTTAAGATGACTTCTCTGTTTAGTTTAGCAGAAGCATATTGGTATCAAGTAGGAACAGAAGTCAAACCAGAAGTAGACAAAAATCAGACAGCAACTGAATGTGCAAAAAAACAAAAACAAAAGAAAGAATATAAGGAGAAGAGTTAGATAAGAAGGTAAGAAATGGGGAAGATGCATGAATATTTTGGCAAGTACAGCAATCTCCTGGAACAACCTCATGGCTATCAGGATTTGACACACGAATGGTTAAAAATACACTAATGGGCAGAGGGCATGTATACTGAAAGAAGTAGCAAGACTTTTGCACTGAGGAAGTAGCAAGACTTTTGCACTAAGATTGTGCAAACATTATGTTATTGAATTAGGTGAGAAGCATTGGAAACATGAACCGCAAAGCATTGTAGAAAATGAAGTTTATCATGTGGGATCACCCATTACCAATAGTTAAGAAACAGATGCACAAAAACCAGATATACTAGCGCTGGAGAAAAGACAAAAGTAACCTTAATTACAGTTTCTTACATACAGAGAGACACAAAGTCATAAAATACCAGGATTTGCAGTCAGAAACAAGAGCAGTGTGGAAGAAAGATACCCAGACAGTTCCAATATTAGTAGGAGCAACAGATCTAATAAAAAATAATCTACAGTCATATGCACACATGCTACTAATGCATGCAACTCTATGAATTGCAGGAGGTGTCATTTCTGGGCACATTGCAGATGCTGTGATGAGCACTTTTGTCAAATATCAAATATTAAAACAACATTAACTTCATGAACTTAATCATACCCCGAGTTAGGAATGGGGTCCGTCCTGTCATGATATTAAAAATTCAAAAGACATGAAGAAATTAAACCAAGATAAGTTTTTTTAATAACCTATTAGGATTTGGTTTCCCCCTCCCCAAGACTCAGGTTTCTATGGTGAAGGATTATTATCTCTCACACTTGCTTATGCTGCTTTTGTTTTTGTTTTGTCTGCAGCTGTTCCATTATCTTTGTAGCTACAAGTTCTAGAGATATCATCTTATGTGTCGAGCTTTTGTAATTCCATTTGGGTGCTGAAGCCTTTTTGGGATGAATCAGATAGTCCATTATCTGCCTGCCATACAACAGCAGCAAGCTGTCTCCAGGCTGCCTTCCAAATGCAAACAAATTTGAAGCCATCCATAATTGGATATCTGGATTCCTTTCGTTTTGCCCTCTTTTTGTCAGCTGTGCCACTGACATTTTTGAAAAAACAAAATTTCTGAACTTCGAGCCTTCCTGAAGTGCAGAGATCTCCCCTGGCATTCCTGTAATTACAGAAACCTGGTCCATTGTAGTGGCAATTGTTCCATGCATTCCAAAGTGTAATACCTATTGTGCATTCAGATCCACTAGTAAATGTGGGGAAGTATCTGTATTTATTTGTAACCACACTGTTTCTCATCACTTTGTCCATGATACAAATCTGGAACTAGCTGAAGTCTAAATTACACTAATAAAATTAAGTATCACATTATAGCTAGATCTGATATTGTCAGTCTTCATTTTATCCTTGACATATGGGTTCATTTCTGATCCCCAGAACAGTCTCTGCCATTAATACATCTCACGCAGGCTAAAAACTCTCGAGTTTATCCCTTACCCACAGTGTTCCTCTCCTAGTTACCCCAGATCTCATTTGCCACTTTTAAAGACGGGCCCTTTTACCAATTAGTCTGCAGCTGAGTGTCTCTTTATTCACATTTTTTTCTGAGTTTGAAAGAGTTATTTTTCTATTTCTTACTTCTTTTTTAGTCATTAACCCTGTCACAACTTCTGATCCCTTTTTACTGTGGTCCTCTCCTTTTCCTTTTTCATACACTTCTGTGTATTCTAAACTACCATTGTTGATAGTTTCTATTTTTCCTGTACATGGCTGTGTACTCTTTTCTATCATTGTTCATAGATCTCTTACTTTCCTTTCTATTTAAAAAAAATACAGAGAAACCTTTCAGTGCCTTTCACTTCGTCGGCATCATCTTCACAATGCTGAATAGGACCAGAGACACTAGGGTTGGGAAAAAGGCTTTGTTCATTACCTCAGTATAGAATCTTTTGAAAGAGGGCTAGTTAACAAGAATTAAACTGCACACTGATCAAGAATTTAACTTTCATTTTATTAGTGTAATTTTACAGGATCTACCAATGTAATTGGCTTTTCCTTCCTTAATTTCACTTGTTGGTCCCAGTGGAGCACGATCACCTCCACAAGGTTTGAAAAGCCCATACAAAGATACCAGGAGCCATTTTGGATTATTAATTGCCTCTTGTTTGCTCATAGCCATCTAGTACTTAAGCTTAAGCAGTATGTCAGAGATGTAGTTATATAAAGTTATTGGAAGAAAGGTTTTCACACACAGCCACTGCATAAAACAAGCAGATTGTCAGTACCACGCAATACCACACTAAACCAATCCCACATAGCTCAGACCTAACATATAGATGTACATATACTTAGGCTCTTAAAAGTAACCTGCCCAAACCATAAAAGCCTCCACAATGTAACATAAGGAACAAGTGCCCTCAGCAGTCTACGCAAGCACACAACATAGACAGCACCCACCATTAGTCACACTGGTTCATTTCAAAAGTCCATAACATCCCAGTCATAGGTGACTTCATAATGTGAGACACTGATGCACGACTCACCAGACAGTGCAATGAAAGGATCGCATCAGTTGCCTGTTAGGTACCAGGATTAACTACACCACAAATGCACTCAGGTCCCCACACCACAAATACACATATGACACAGTCATAGTGCATGTGGGTGTAAATGGGTTGAGGCATACCTCCCCGGATCATATGAAGAGGGATGTGATGGGACCTCATGGAATATGTCTGAAGCAAGTATGAATCTAACCATAAGAAGCATTCTGCCATCATCAAGAATCATGCTGCAATACCAGCAAGAGATTATTGAATTCAGTAATTGGCTTGTCTTGGCTTCTGGTGTTGTTCAAAGAGGGGTGCAATATATATATGCCTAGGAGGAGATTGTAAGACAGTCTTAACTGCTTTGCCAGGGATGGCCTGTACCTATCCATCCAAAGGCTTTTGTATATTAACTAATTCCTTGTGTTGCCCCCATAGTGCCTTTCTAAGGCAATCTTACTCTTCAAAATCTTCCAACATAAAACAGAATCTGGGTAACATAAAGGTATTATTGTTCAATATTAGGAGCCTTAACAAAAGTCTACTCCCTAGAGGCACTCCTTACACTGGAAAGCATTGATATATGCATCATCATAGAGGCCTGGTTCAAGACCAATGAAAGCACACCATCAGTGCATGGTTTCAATGCCTACCACACATACAGGCCCACTACATTTGATGAACTCTGCAATCTCCATATTCTTAAAAATATAATGACTTGGAACTCCTCCATGTCCGACTTACTGTTGATAAAACGCTTTATCATGTAATAGCTAACTATAGGACCCCTTCTTTGTCTCCAACCAATGCCTCCTAACTTGTATGGAGTCCCTATGCATTAAGCCAAATGTCATTCTCCTGGGAGACTTCAGCTACCTTTCCATTTATTGGGTGGCTTATACAGCCTCAAACATGTACAGCTAGAAATTTTTGGTCTTCAATACAACCTCCCTGGACCAGTTAGTCTGCACCCTGACCAGGTTCAATAAAATCCTAGACTTGGTCTGCACCCTGACCAGGTTCAATAAAATCCTAGACTTGGCCCTTAGCAATGTGAGACAGCTTTGCTCCCCACCAATTTCCACTTCTTCCTTGGTCTAATCAGACCACAAATCTATCACATTCACCTCAAGAATGAAGCAGAAAGCATTCAAAGGTCATAATAAGGCTAATCTATTAACGTTGAGTGATGACCTGACCAAATTAAAAATTCCCCTCAACCCTGATGATTCCATGGCTTATATAGAAACCTGTACCATCAAATTCTGTGCACATGTAAGTTGCTACATAGATGCAGCCATCCTCCTCCAAAATAAATACAATGCAAAATTTAAGAATAAATTGCTATGGTTGAGTCCAACTGCAAACAGACTCTATAATAAAAGAAAACAACTCATTGCGCACAAAAATAAATTTAGTTTTCAAGATGGTAAAAATGCTCTTACTAAAGTAAGTGGGAAACTCCAGACTTTGATATAATACAACAAGGCTAGATATGAGCAGTCACCCAGGTGAGGGTTAACCATAAAACCGTATTTAACTGTGTTAGAAGCCTCAGATCTGCACAGTGCTGGGCATTGTTTCTAATAGTAAATGACATTGCATACTCTGACCCAAAGGGTATTGCATACTCTGACCCAAAGGGTATAACCAATCTACTAGTAGACAAATTTAGCTTGTATTTCCCCCCCTCTACCCTCCTACATTACCAGATCACCTACCCACATCTACACTCCCCTCAAATTTCTCAAGCGTGAGCCCTCAAGACACTACTCGAGGCTAAAAACACTACTTCCATGGGGCAAGGTAATGTACCAGGGTGCCTACTGGTAAGTTAAAATGGGACTTCTCACACCCCCTAGAGAGGCTGATCAGTATCAGCCTCCAAACAGGCTTTATGCCACTTGGATAAGAATAGCAACAGTCATTCCCTTGTAGAAATGTGAGGCATCAGCAGATTTTATATCTTTATTTATTTTATTTTACATTTGTTGACCGGGCTAGTCCAGCTGGATATATGTCCATTTTCATTGGAGGCCCGGGGAGAAAAGCTCCAACGATATTGCAAGTAATTCACAGAAAGTCAATATAAGGTAAAAATTATTAACACATTGAGTCAGAACATGAGATATACTTGCAGACAGGCATAGTCATAGCAGGAAATTACATAAACAAAGTTTAGTAGATATTTGCTATACAAATTCTAAAAATATAAGTATATAATATGGAAAAAGGTGAAAAAGAAAATAATTAAAATATTTAAAATTTTTTTTTTTTTTTTTTTTTTACATATGTCTATAGGATGTTGTGTGAGGAGGAATTAAGGAGGAAAGGAAAAAGAAAGGTTAATCTGGGTTGTTACAGGAACAAAGCCAGTGTTTATTAAGATGTGTTTTCAGCTGTTTTTTAGAGAGTGGAAGACTACACAAAGATGAGACTTATAGTATTAATAAATAGTTATTGATTTATTCATTGCATTTGTTTACTGGGATAGTCCAACTGGGCAAAAAGCCACCCCTTTTCAGCAGAGCCCACGGAGAAAATCTCAAGGAAAACTTCATAAAAAACATTGTAAACACAGGTATACAAATAATCAAAAAATAGGCAAAATTTAAGTATCATTAATTAATAGCATCATGTATGTAATAAGCTATGAAACTTTTTCTGGGGAGAAAAAATAAAAATAGGCAACCTAGAAACTCTTGACTCAAGCCAATTTGTGTTCATCAAGGGATGATCCTGCCTGCTTAACCTATTCAACTTCTTTCAGAAAGTTACTGAGACAATGGATGAAGGCATATCAGTACATATCACATATCTAGACCACCTCCAAGATATTCAGCAGTCTCCCGCACACAGGTATTGTGGATAAAGTCTCCCAGATAGCAGTCATAGAATCCCCCAAAGACACAAATACCCCCATGTAGGCCTGACACAGCCCAATAACTGGTGCCAGAGCCATGGTCTAAAACTCTGTGGTAAGAAATGCATAATAGTATCCTTTGGGAAGAAGACTGCCCCTAAAAGTAGACCAGTGGTCATTGCTTTGGGAAAGCATGTAGGCACTAACCTGGCCTTTGACCATTATGCGTCTACAGTAGTAAGGAAGGCTTTCTATGGTGAAAAACTTTTAAGCAAGGATATATAGCAACTAGGTCCAAGGATGTCATTGTTCTGCTGTACTCAGCCCTCATCAGACCAATCGCTGTGTATAATGCTCCTTTGGTATGTACCTGACCAGGCATATGTAACTACTGGAGTGTCCAGTGAGGTTCCTCACAAAAATACTAAAGGACATAAAACTTGTGGTGTATGCAGTCTCAAAGCCCTATCCCTGTACTTGGCCTCCTACAGACTGCTAAGTGATCTATGAGTGGCCTACAAAGCAATCCTTTGAACTCACTCTGACGGACCTGTTGTGCATCTGCAAAGCAAATCGAATCAGTTACCTAATCTAGGGGCCTAAACCTCATCTGCAACATAAACATGCTGGAGGAATAGGTATGTCTCTCAGGGATTACTTCTTCTCAGGAACACGCTTCCCATCTATGTGAAGCAGAGTTCTTCCCTTACCCAATTCAAGATCAACTTGAACCAGTGGATGTGGAATCAGACATTTAGCTGTGATGTGGTACCTATGTCTCTGTTAGAAAGCAGCAGCAGCATGTAAATGGCTGACCACCAGTGTCCAAGCATACATATACCCCTTAAAATAACCATAATGTATTAAAACTTGTCAGATACATTTGTGCAGCGTGGCTTGGCTTGAGAAGGCCCCCTGGGGTTGTTAACCTAGCAATTACCTATAAGCCTGTATAAATTTTATGTAACTTATTGGATAGCAAATTGGCTTGCAATTAGAACCCAAACAGTTAGGGTTGGTGGCTCTACTTACTCCAAAAGAACTATCTCTAGCAAAGTACCCCAGGCTTCAGTCCTTGGGCCACTCATCTTTGGCATTTACAGCTCAAAAGTCAAAACAGATGTTAAAGGTTTATGGCTAAGTGTGCAGATGACTATAACTTTAGTACCATTATAAATTCCCCAGATGGCACCAAGATACTACAAGATGGCATTTCTCAAACAAAAGCTGGTGTCAAATGTATGGACTGAAATTGAAGAAGAAATGTGTGATAATGTCCTACAGCAAGCATGACCTTCTTTGTAACTGTCATTTTGAAAATACCTCCCTGAAAGTTGACTTCATAGTCAGGAATATGGATGCCTATGTCAGCAACAAACTGTGCTTCAATCACCATGTATCCACTATTGTAAGCAAGTCCTTTTTCATTGTACAACTTGTATCTAAAGGCATGGTGTCCAGAGGTGCAACCATTCCACTGTAGTTGGGTGTCATTAGACTAATCATTGAATATAATCCCACTTTTGAAATTTACCTGTCCAAACAGTTATCACAAGTGGAATGACCACAACACTTTCTCACAGAAAACATCAAGGATCTAAATCATAAAAACTATCTATGCATAATACCATCTCTAAACTTTAACCATTTTCTTGGTATCATACAGTCTACTTAGAGGCAGTCTGACCCGATCCTGTCAGATCTGTTGCACATTCACAAGTCAAATAGTAGAGTGAACACGTGCTCAAGGGATCTTGGTCTCTTTTGCAACATAAATGGAACATGTTGGATGGATAAGTATGTATTACAGAGGATACTACTTCTATGGAACTGCCTTCCACTTACATAAAGCAAAGCACTTCTCTTAATCTATTAAAATGTAATTTGAACAACTATTTATTGTTTTTGTTTATTGGGAAAGTCCGACTGGACTTAGGATCCACTTTTATTAGAAGCCTGAGGAGAAAAGCTCTACAATGTATTGATTCAAAAATTATAACGCAGTGAAATACAAATGCATACACTTTGCAGGGCATAGGAAATGCAGTTTACTAACAGCAAGGAATGAGTCAGCTAAGTTACAACAGCTACTTGACAATCTGTAGGTAGGAGGTAAAAAAAAGAGATTTAAAGTCAGTCAGTGTGGCCAGCAGGGATGGATTAACTAATACGTTGAATAAAAAGAGTGACATAGTATGGAGAAGACAGAGAACTATCTCCTAGAAAAGCAGGAGTAGAGTAACAACATTTAATTAGGTCCAGGAGTGTGAGGTGAGTTAGGGTGATTAAGCAAGTGTGTAGGAGGGCATATGGAAGAGAATGGAAGGGAAAGATGAAGAGCGTGATGTGTAGTGTAGGATGTGGGTACCTGGAAAGACCAAGAAAAAGAGGATAAACAGAGAAAGAGGTGAAGCTCAAGTTTTGAGGAGGAGAGGACTTCGAGATTTTAATGGATTTATAGAAGTAAGGAGGTGAAGGTTAACCTGGAGAGGAGCACTGGCAGAGCCAACAGTTACTTAAGTAGGCTTTTAGGTGAGATTTAAAAAGTTGTTGAGAGTCTACTTGCTTTAGGTAGAGTGAGGTAGAATTTCGTTTTTTTTTATTCTTAGCTGGGGTATAGTTTGTTGCCTGCAGAGTTGTTTGATTTTGATTTAAGTAGTAAAAGTTTAGACTTTGGGTATAAAGCTATGGGGGGTGTGTAGAGCCGTACAACTGGATGGTAAATCATATATTTAGCACCTGTTTAGCACTTGTGTCCCTCATGAGAAAGGGGCAAAAAGGAAATGTCCTGACTTGTCTGTTTTGCCACCTCTGGGGTATTCATTCACAAAGTATAAGGGATTAAAAACTACCAGGGGAATGTAAGGCAAGGCTTCTTAAGATCCTCTCCGATCAGTAGCCTAGTTAGTACCTATGACTCTATGAACCTATATTACTGACACTTGAATTTAGAAATTACAAGATCTTGTTTCATATCTTGGCACTTAATGAAGTCAGTTCTCCTAACCTCCAGTGTATTTTTGTTTGAGAGAAGCTATGAATAATAAAAAATGTAAAATCTAAAAGTAGAGCAAATTTGTACGTAATGGGTCAGTTGCACAATCTCAAGACATCTGGAATACTGTATTGAGCCGTAGCAGTAATATCCTTCACGACTCGAGATTTATTTACAGGCTTAACAATTTGGCCAGGGAAATATTGTACGCACATAAATCTGATGCTCCATCAGTGATAAATGCTCCAGGGAAAATGCCAGTAGCTCTCAGGAGTAGACCTGAGTGTAAACTGAAGTGATTAGAAAGCTGATGCTGCCACTACAAAACTGTGAGACAACAAAATCAGTAAATAGCTTGGTTAGTGTTTTAAGGCAAAAGTAGATATGAGTTTGTGTCGTTCCACAAGATTTGAATGAAGTGATTAAAATGGAGCATTACACATTGTTTTGAGGAAGTGGCCTCAACAGTAACAGATGCAAAATTATTTTCAGTAGTAATGCAAATTGGAGATTCTACCAGATAAAATTAGGTGACAACATTCCAGATTATTTTAATATGAGGTTGGGAAGGTACAAGTTTCTCAGACATTGTAGTCTAATCAGTACACTATTAATTTGTTGAAGTCAGATGCAAGAAGAGCATGAGAAGAGACTGCTACAGCTAATTAGATTAAAACTGCATAATTTCAAGATAATAAGACAGATAAAATACACATTGCCAAATGCTGTTAAGAATAGTTCAGTAAAAGCAGTGGAGACTTCCTTCATCCTGCTTTAATGTTTTTTCCCTGGATATTTGTGATGTTGCAACCAGTTGTAATCATTGTATCTTCATTTTGCTTGACTGCTGCATGTAAGACTAGTCCAAGGTTTTAGGTAATGTCTTACAGCATTTATCTTGATCCTATCCACTTCCCATGTTCAGTGTGTTTCTTGTCACTCGCTGGAGAAGAGATTAGTTATGTAGGCATCTACTGTAGCTCCATTTCTTCATTGAATGAAATCTGAAGGGTCTGTACTCACTGGATAATGTGTTCATTTTTCATTATTTTCATTGTACATTGACCAGTATTCCTACGCTGATCCATACCTTCTTTTGGAGGAGGAAGTAAAAGAGGAAGGTCTACATCTTTACATTTCTCTTTTGCTAATATCACAAGTGCAGCTTTTCCTCAAGAATAGCAAACCTTACAAGGACAAACTGAAAGTTTTGATCCAGGGGCACCTTTCAAAAGCGTGCGTCATAAAGAGTTTTCTGATTTCAGTTCTTGAATATGTAGGGTTTCAGTAGACAGCTGATACTAAAACGTTTCCAAGAAAAAGCAGGTGTGGACTTTTGTGTTCTCATATATGAAAATATGCAGACAACTGAAAAGTAATCAAAAAGTTTGATACAGAGTTAGTACAGAACAGAGCAAAACAAAAATTAGGCTGGTGGATTGTGAGAGAGCAGACTTTAGTAGAATATTAGTGTCTGAAGAAAGCCTTACAAAATATAACGAAAGTGTGGCTTAACAGTGGCTATCTGTAAAAATTATTGTTGGATAAAAACTTAGTTTTTGTGTGAAACAAATGTACACATCAAAAGGAAAGTGAAAAAGTGCAATGGTTCTCTAGTGGTTTGGCATCAGATGTTAAGGAACATGCATATACTTTTAGGACCCAGACCGATTTACCTGTTAAAGTCAAAAGAGGCAGGGAAGTCTGTCAAAAATCACAAGCCTGGAGAACTTTCAAGATGGTTGCACACTGATCAGAAGCTTAATTTCATCTCTCTCTGTGAAAAAAAGGAACTGAGAAATAAGAACCAGTGATACTGTCAGCCTGAGTACAATTCAGTTACTGGCTACTCTAACTATGCCGCCTGAATGCCAGCAAAGAAGAAACCAACCAGAAAATGTGACGTGAAAACACACTGGCTGGGAAAAATCCTGCAGATCAGTAAAAAGCAGTTCAAGTTTCAGCTTTGGTATAAGAGATGTTTTCCAGTAATTTAAAGGAAAAATTAATCAAATGTACTCTGGTGGTTAAAGTAAATGGAACATTGAAGGAGCCTATAAACTCAAATAACAAAAGGCTGAAAAAAAAATAGAAGAAGCTTTGACGAGCTATTCAGATGAACTGAAAAAAAATCAGAGGCTAAAATGAAGAAAAAGCTGGCTTTGTATTAGACTTCTCCAGAAGAGCTGTTTCAAAAAAATGGTAGAGTTAGAAGACGGACCCCAAAGAGAAGACCTGAGATTTTCTGCTATATGAGTGAAACAGGAAGGAATACGCTGTAATAATTTTTATGAAGGCACAAATGAGCAATTGGATTGGTATTCCACAGGATTTAATTGAAAAGATGCATTGAGTGTATGCTCAAAAGCTGGCCATAAGAAAGCAGCCCAAGACCTGTATTACTAAAGATGCAATCATAGGATCATAGGAAGTTTTAGGCTAATGGCCCTAGGGCCCTTGTAAGCCTAGCCAAGTTCTTTCTTTATTTCCACAATCAGCACCTATTGCCCCTGTCCAAGAGGGACACAGGTGGAAGCCCTGGGGTGAATATACGGTTACCCATCCAATTGTCCAGATTGCTTTTGAAGAGGGCCAATGAGCTACTCTGACATGAAGTGGGAGTCTGTTCCAAAGGTGTGGTAATCTCTGGGAGATTAATGTATACCTCCAGCAGGTTTTATTAATGTCACATACCTGGTTAAGGTCTTTAGAGTGATTAACCCTTGTGCCATTTGACTTACTGAGATGCAGCATTTCAGTAAAGCAGGGTCAATGGTTGCTGTGTATGCAAGGAAGTCATCACCTCTGAGCAGTCTGTATGAAACAGAATAAAGTGACAGTGATTTCAGATGGTCCGCATTGGGCAGATGCTGAAAATTTTGAATTTTCCTTCTGAGGAACCTTTGCTGTCTATCCAGTTGCTGCAGGTTCTTGGAAAGGTACATATCAAAAAGGTTGTTGTACTCAATTATTGGCCTGATGAGGGAAGAGTACAGAGTGGCTGTAACTTTTTTTCTGGAGGCAATGCCCTTACTTATGAGATGAACAATATAGAATGCCCTTCTTACGACTTTGGAGACATGGTAGTCAAAGGTAAAGCTGTCAACCAGTGTTCCCAAATCTCTCACCACTGAGTGCGTACTTAATGTGTAACTATTGATGTGGTAGTTAGCAGGAACATCACCCTTACTGAAAGGGATGACAAGACATTTTTTGCATTGAGTTTGTCCATGACTTTGGCACTAGTAATTTGTGTAGTACCCTCTTCTAGGATGTTGTCATAATTTGGAGAATCTAAGACCGCTCCCAGTTTGCTGTCATCAGCAAACTTTGTCAGCCACAGACCTTTAGTTTTTGCTTGTACTTCAGAGAAATAGATTCCAAACAGTAGACATCCCAGGACTGATCCCTGTGGAGCACCACTGGTTACAGGTCTGCTGTTGGAGTTTGACTATATGGGTTCTATCAGTGGGCCAGTTAGCGACCCATCTAACGATATAAGGGTTGATACCTAGATGGGTGAGATTGTCAGTGATGGCCTGAGTGGGGGATAGTGTCAAATGCCTTGGCTAAGTTTAGATAGGCTGTATGCACAGATTTCCCCTCGTCCAAGGCCTTGGGCATTGTCTCGAAGAAGTCACCCAGGTTTAACAGGCATGATCTCCCTTTGACCAATCCAAACTGAGTAGGGTCAAGTGTTTGGAGGTTGCCTATATTTTTGTTGATAAGGTCAGTGATGATTTGCTCCATGGCCTTGCTGATAAGGCTAGTCAGGTTAATAGGTCTGTAGTTCCCAGGGTCAGTGGAAGCAACACATTTGTGCAAGGGAGTAACAGTGTCCATTTTCCATTCAGCCAGGATAAAGCCAGTGCTTAGACTGTGATTGAAAAGAGTACCAAATGGTGTTGCTAATTCTTGTTGGAGCCCATATAGGATGCAGCCCGGACTGTAATCAGGTCCCATAGATGCTGTGTTTTTGGCTTTAGAGAAGCATTTATGACCTACTCGTTAGAGGTACAAGGTAGAGGATAGGTAGTAGTGATGACCTGGGGTACGTATGGTGGAGGGGGTCTATATTAGAAGACCGAATGTTTAGGTGATCAAACACCTAAACATCGATCTACTAATATCAAACCGCACAATGTTGAATGTCCCAGGGAAACATGTCCCTTGGCCACAACACAAAAAATAATTACTTTGCATCTAAATTAAGTGGGAGGCTTCACCCCCCCATAACTAAATATACCAACTCCAAGATTGCTCAACAGTAGGGAAATAGCAAAATCTGGTGAACGGCCAAGGGAAATCTTTCCCTGCATGAAATCGTCCATTCGCCATTTTCTGCTTTCGATATTAGTAGATCGATGTTTAAGTGTTTGATCACCTAAACTTCTAATACAGACCTGTGGCGGAGACAGGGGAGTTAAGTTTTCACAGAACCTGTCACTCAGTAGGCTAGCTATGTCCACAGGCACAGTATATGTGGTATCTTTAACCACCAGTTCGGCACAAATCTGGGTCTTTCTTTTAGGTTGTAGATGTAACTAAAGAATGCCTTGTGGTTGTCTTTAGTTGAGAAAGCTAATTTGGATTCACAGTTTGCTTTGGAGGACTTCACAAGAAGTGTTATTTGCTTGTCTAATCTGAGGAGGGAGTGTTTCCAGTTTAGGGCAAGCTCCCTCTTACTCTAAGCAATTTTTCTCTTACTATAAAGCCTGTCAATGCAAGTTGTCCACCAGGCAGATTTGCTCATCCTTGAGAAGCGTGTTTTGGTCCTATCAGGTACGTCTGGGTCAATGCAATTATACAGGTGTTTTGTATAAAGCATTGATGTAGAACTCTGCATAGTTTCCAGTTCCATCTGATGGGGTAGGTGCAGTGAAGCTATTTATACCATCCTGTAAGAGGTTATAACCTACTTTGGAGAAGCATTTTAGGTTAGTTGCTGCTGGGGGTTAGTCAAATGTGATAGTTACTTCAAATGAGACTGATTTGTGGTCAGATCTCACCAGGGAAGACCTCACTGTGGGGGTGCCACAGTGATCCCCCATATTGGTAAGCACCAGATCCAGGATGTTGGCACCCCTTGTGGGGGTGTCAACCAGCTGGTCCAGGGCATTGGAGTTAACGAAGTTGAGGAATCTTTGGGCAAGTGAGTTTGAGCATGAGTAATTTCCCCAGTCAATGGATGGGTAGTTAGTCACCCAACACCATGGTGTTTGAATGTTTCTTGATAGACTCAAGCAGACCCAAATAGGCAGAGTGGTTGTCCTGATTCATGAAGGGGGTTCTGTAGCTGGCAATGACTTGAATAGGTGTCCTACCAACATTTAATTGCACCTGAAGTATCTCCAGAGAGATACCAATCTGGAGGTGTATTTATCTTTAATAAATATTGAAACACCACCTCCTTTAGTTTTCACTCCTTCATTTTGTGGTCTGAACTTGTGGAAGGAGGTGTAACCCAGTATGGCTGGGGTGCTCTCAATAGCCTTGAACCAGGTCTCTGCACAAATGTCTGTGTCTTCCAAGGTGAGGACTACTTCCAGTGAGTGCAGTTTTGTGTTAAGACTCCTAGCATTTAGCAGCATAACCTTGAGGTTGATTTCAGGTGGAGTTTTTTACATTGGGAATTTTGTCCTTGAGAAACTGCCTAAAAAAGGCACTATGGGGGTGGAATAGCCAAAATCCCAGGCGTGACAGATAAAGACCATCTTTCTGGCAAAGCATCGAGGTCTGTCGATCATGTCATCCCAGGCTGACAGATACTGGATCCCCTTAGAATGACACCAGAAACTAAACCAATTATTGAAGTCAGTCATTTTCTGTTTGCATTGGAGCATCCTCCTAGTTGAAGGTAAAACGGTGCTTAAGGCTAGGGACATGCCTGCCTGAGACGCACAGTCCAAGAGCTCAGTCATGTTTCTCTTCATGTAGTCCTGACAGGTATATCTCAAGTTGTTCACACTCCAGCTGGGACTATGACGGAGTCATAACAGTGCCTGTTGTTGAGAGACTTGAGTGCATGTGTGATATGGCATATCCTGGCACTTGACAGAGCTGATCGTGTCTATTTCCTTATCCAGCCTGGTGAGAGGGACATCTGTGTGTCTTACGATGGAATCACCTATGACTAATAGGTTTGGTTTTGTGGTTTGCCTTGAGGGCTTGACAGTTGAAACACTGGTGCATGTGCTATTATGTGTACTGTGTTCTGCAGAAGAAGTATTATGTGTAGCATGCTTGTGTTTGTGTTTGGGAAGTCTCTGGTGTTAATGTATGCTTTTTGTGAGGACCTCCACATACGTAGGTATGTGTGATGTGGGTTTGGGTGGAGTAGGTGGTGAGGTATGCATGCTGACAACCCGCTCATTGCCATATGTACTGATTGGTGTGTGAGAGAGCATAGATTCAAGGTTCTTGATATAGGTGTATCTCTCACCTGCAGCAGAAGAACTTTATCCTGACAAAACTATGACTGAAGGGAAAATTATTATAAATTGGAGACAGCAGAGTATTTGTGAAATATGAATAATGTTAAGTTGTCAATCTCGCCTTCATTCTTGCTGGATGGGTTCGGAGCCGATCCTCGGCTCCGACTCGGCCACTTACTAAAGCTCGAGAGCTTATTTTACTGGCTCGAGGCAACCCTATATCCCATGATGATAGACGATAACTCCCCAGATCTCGTTTGCCGCTTTCGCTTGCGAGGTGCGTATTTTTACCGGCTCCTGGTAGGTCTTTAAATATATAGTGTTCAGTCACCCTTTTTAGTTAATTTTTCACAAAAAACAGTTGTTTTTCAGTAGTTACAGACTACCTTAAATTCTATTCCTGTTTATACCTTCCCTTTTTATCCCTTATATCCCTCCCCCTCCACTCTTAGGTTAGGCCTTAAGTCTGCCCCTTTCCTAATTTTTCTTAGGGATCCTGTGGAGTGTTTGGGTGTGTCAGTATCCTAATTAATATTTTTATTGTTATTTTATTGTTTTTGAGTGTTGTGTGTGTGTGTGTGTGTTCTCTTCCTTTTGTGATCCCTTGACACTATTATGTCGAAGGAACCAAAGGAAACTAAGGTCTCAGGCTTTAAGAAGTGTGACTCGTGCTGTCAGAAAATGTCTCTGACAGACGGTCACACTTCTTGTGTTTACTGCCTGGGACCCCTGCACCTGCAGGACTCTTGTTCTGTGTGTCATGCATTCAGTCCAAGAGTCCTGCAGGAGCGCAGGAACAAACTTATACTGAGGGGCTTGTTAAAGCCCGAGGGCTCCCCGACTAAGTCTGCGTCAGGGAGGCCTTCGAAACCAGCAAAACAGTCGGCTCCGAGTACTAAGCCTTCAGCTGCTGGCTCTGTGCCTAGATCGGCTCCGGCTGGAGCCGATCCCTCTGAGTCACAGGTTCCGGTCTCGGCACCACTCAGTGCCGATACCTCTGAGTCCATGCATTCACTGTCGGCTCCAGCTGGAGCCGACGTGTCCTCGGCTCCTTTGGCTCCATCCATATCTAAGAGGAGGTCAAGATCCTCTTCATTGGAGTCCATCCATTCTGCTCTGAGATCTCCCCTGCTCTCGGAGCGGAGCCATTGGAGCCGATCTTCTCGGTCCTCCAGACTTTCAGATCACGACCTTGCGAGAATGGTAAGTAGGCTGTTAGTCTCAGGCATTGGCCCAGATGATCTGTAGCCCGTCTCATCAGATGGTAGCTATTACGACTCCACCTATTTTTCCTCCTTCGACTCTCCCTCAGAGTTCGGAGCCATGACTGTTGTGGCGTCGGAGCCGATACCTCCCCCTTCGGCTCCTTCGTCTTCCGCTCCGATCTCCTCCTTGATGCCTTCATTGGATGGATCCGGGTGCCTGGTCTCTCTCGTCGGCTCTGAGGGGGCGAGTGGCATCGGACCATTGTCCGACCCCGTTCTCCCTCTCGGAGCGTCGGCGCTGGTGAGCTCGGCCCCAACATCGGCCTTGGAGCCTTCCCTGTCGGTGCGGCCTGGGGTTCCTACCTCTTCGGAGTGGGGGCCCTCTGGCCTTTCTGATAGGGGAGCCTTTGAGGTGATGAGGAGTGTACTAGCCCCAGGGCATAGTCAATGGTCAGCTCCATCAGCTCCTCCCACTAAAGTGCCTACTGATGACTCATCCCACTCTCTTGCTCCCAGACCCAGAGATCCAACACCTCAGGTTTCCCCACTGGGAATTTCTTCCTCTTCCGAGGCTTCTCCTGACCTGTCAGCAGAGCCTCCGTGTAAGAGGACATGTAAGAGGAAGCATGTGGACTCCCCTGAGTCCATTACATCTGACACCGACTTGGATGAGTCGGAGGGATCCCCAAAGTCCCCCTCTGAGGATGTCTCTTTCTCAGACATCCTAGAAATCCTAAAGCAGAGGGGGAACTGGTCTTCCCTTAATCCTTCCGAGGATGAGTCGGTGTACCTGGAGGCATTTGGTTCTCGACCCTCCACCTCCTGGGTGTCTCCGCCTTTCGACCCCCTTATGGAAGTAGTGGCTTGGAAGGCGTGGTCGGCCCCGGATTCGGTGGAACCCACCCCTCAGAGGCCATCTAAATTCATCACAGCACCAGTTGACAAACAATTCCTAACAAAAGGTGTACCGGCAGATGCCATGGTGGTGGCTGCAGCCACCAAGAAGGAACTAGCTGATCCTTCAGTACCTATCCATCCTCCTAGTAAGGATTCTAGGACCATGGATAGGTATGGTAAGCGGATGTTTTCTTCAGCGACCTTTGCCATGCGGTCGCTGAATTACTTGTGTCACTTCACCCGCCTTCAGAGAGATATTCTCAAAGAGTTGGAGAAGTCTTACAGGATCCATCAGCTGGTGGGTCCCAGGGTAAAATAAACTCACAGCTTGGAACCCTGAACTCGATTGTTAACTCCTCCATGCGTCTAATTTCATATGCAGCCGATGGAGTGAGTAGGGCCGCGGGCACAGGAGTGGCCTTAAAGCGTCACGCCTGGATGCGGCTGTGTAATTTTGCGGACCCTTTCAAGGCATCCTTCACAAATTCCTCTTTTGATGGTTCGGCTTTGTTTGGACCTCAAGTGAAAGACACCTTGACCAGATGCGAACAAGATGGCAAGTCTCTTTCTGCCATAGGAGTCCATTTCTCCACCCCTTCAAGACCATACCCTAAGGGTCAGAAGGGTGGGAAAATGTGGTTCCGCAAATCTCAAGGAGTCACGCCTGACGCAAGAGGTCAGTTTACCCCCAGAGGCAGAGGAGGTAACAACAACAGACACCGCCCTAGGGGTAGAGGGGGTCCGCAGAACCAGGGTAGCAGGGAGCCTCTCTCTGACAAACCCTTTCAGCATCCCCGAGATGTTGCCCGATTGTCCACCTTTGGAGGCAGTCGGGGGAAGATTATCGCTGTACCCAATAGCCTGGCTTTCCCTTACTCAAGACAAATGGGTACAGTCGATCATTTCCGAGGGTTACAAAATTCCCTTTATCCAAACCCCAATTCAGCAAAAGGGAACCCTTCCAGATGTTCCACCCGGTCTAAGGGAACTAGCAGTATCAGAGATATCAAAACTGCTAGCAAAAAGAGCCATCCAGCCAGTCCCAGCAGACCAACTAGAATCCGGAATCTACTCAAGGTTCTTTTTGGTACCGAAAAAGACAGGGGACTGGAGACCAATATTAGATCTCAGCAAACTAAACATGTTTGTAAAGAGAACAAGATTCCGGATGGTCATGCTACAGTCCATTCTACCCTTTCTGAGCAAGGACAATTGGATGTGCTCCGTGGACCTTCAGGATGCGTACTATCACATCAAAATTCACAGGCGCTCCAGAAGGTTTCTTTGCTTTCGGCTGGGGGCCAGTCACTACCAGTTCAGAGCCCTGCCCTTTGGTCTCACTACAGCCCCCAGAGTGTTCACCAAATGTATGGCAGCGGTTACGGCTCACCTGAGACGGCAAGGATTCCAGGTGTTTCTATATCTAGACGACTGGCTCCTCACTGCCACCACCAGGCATCAACTTCTCCAAGCCAGAGCTTACATCATTCACATTTGCAGAGGGCTAGGAATCTCCATAAATTTCGAAAAGTCTGCCTTGTCGCCTTGTCAGTCTATTACCTTTATAGGTGCCAACCTAAACACTGTACAACTTTCAGCAAAGTTAACAGATCAAAGGGTCTTAGATATTTAAAACCATGTCCATGTTCTTCTTCAGAGTGACAAAATTCAGGCCAGGTATGTCCTGAAAGTATTGGGTCTTATGGCGGCCGCCATAACACTTCTTCCCCTTGCACATTTTTACATGCATCTTCTACAGTGGATGCTTTTCGCCCAATGGTCTTTTCAGCAACTCCCCATGCACCACAAGATCATAACTCCAACTTGCAAAAGTCATCTGTCCTGGTGGATGTTGTCCCCTCAAGTCCATCAAGGCAGACCCTTTGTTCCTCCTCCTCCCCCGGTCGCCACGGTGACATCGGACGCCTCCCTGATCGGGTGGGGGGGGGCATTTTCAGGGCAGGATGGTCCATGGCACTTGGCAACCGTTCGAACGCCACCTGCACATAAATGTCCTAGAGATGAGAGCAGTGCTTTTAATGTTGCAAGCCCTCCACGACTCTCTTCCCCTAGGAACTATTGCAATCCAAACGGACAATATGTCCATAGTGTGGTATATCAACAAGCAAGGCAGAACAAAGTCCTATCCCCTGTGTCGAGAGGCACTCAGACTTTGGCAATGGGCAATCTCCTCGCAGCGGTTTCTGATGGCAACGCATATCCCCGGGAAATCCAACATCATAGCGGACAGGTTGAGCAGAGCTATACTCATGCCACACTAGTGGTCTCTCAAACAATCTGTGGCGGAAGAGATTTTTCAGAAGTGGGGCCTTCCTTGCTGCGATCTTTTTTGCTACACCCCAAAACAGCAAATGCCCCGACTTCTTCACCCTTCCAGGTCATCCCCTCAGAGACGCTCTAGTCCAAGATTGGCCTCGGGAACTTCTCTATGCCTTTCCACCCCTTTCCTCTAATCCCACAAGTAATTCAGAAAGCAACCGCCTTGAGAGCCAAGTTGATTCTCATTGCCCCTTATTGGCCTCGACAGATATGGTTTCCGTTCTACATCGTTATCTTTTGGTACAGCCTTGTCATCTGGACCCAGCTCTAGATCTGTTGACCCATCAGTTGGGGCAGCTGCACCAATCCCTACATTCTCTCAACCTCACTGCTTGGTTGCTCCACTTCCGTCCTTAGCCAGGCTTCCTATGATTTCTAATCCCGTCCGGGATATCATAGTAGCTTCCCTTAAATCTTCCACCAGAAGGATTTATACTAGTAAATGGAAACGTTTCTCCTTCTGGGCAAAGGCAAGGAATATAGATCCTTTTACTGCCCCAATTCATTCGGTCGTAGACTTCCTAGCCGAAAGCTTTCATTCAGGGTCTTCTGCCTCTACAGTGAAGGTTCAGTTGTCAGCCATATCGAATTTTCATACAGGCTTATCGGACCACAACATCATGTCCAATAAGCTTTGCAAAGCTTTCCTTTTACGGTGTATATTTACTTAAGCCTCCGATCAAAGACCCTCCACCTCAGTGGGATCTTAATTTAGTCTTAACATCCTTGATTCTTCTCCCCTTTGAACCTGCGGTCTCCTCTTCATTGAAATTTCTTTCCTGGAAGACACTCTTCCTAGTCGCCATTACTTCTGCTAGGAGAGTATCTGAGCTTCACGCCCTCTGCATTCGTCCCCCCTACTTAATCTTCCATAAAGACAGAGTTTCTCTAAGGACTAATCCTTCCTTCTTACCCAAGGTGGCTTCGCAGACAAATTTAAATCAATCAATTGATCTCCCAGTTTTTTCCCAAATTATACTAATAGAGCGGAGCAAAAGCTACATTATCTAGATATTCACCGCCAGCTCCAATACTATTTGGATAGAACCAAACATATAAGGAAGTCTGATCAGCTGTTTTTATCGTACGCAGAAAATAAGAAAGGCCTTCCTGTTTCTAAGGTAACCCTATCTAGGTGGCTGTCTTCTGTGATTACATCTATTTATCAACTCAGAGGCAGGGAATTAACTTCTAAGCCACAAGCCCATTCAACTAGAGCACTAGCTACATCTACAGCTTTTCAAGCTAGACTACCAATAGACACTATCTGTGCAGCAGCCACATGGGCCTCTCCTCATACCTTTGTTTCGCATTACAAATTGGACATGGCCTCTAGGCACAGAGCAACATTTGGTTCCACCATTCTTAAGAGTCTGTTCCAATGAGCCACCCAAGATAAAGGTGCTAGGGACGCGGTCCCATCCAGCAAGAATGAAAGCGAGATTGACAACTTAAAATTGAGAAGTTATGTACCTACCATAACGTTCCATGTTAGTTGTCTTCTCTCACCTTCTTTCTTGCGTCCCACCCACCACCCCCCTAGCCTGGACAGACCGAGAAGATCTTCCCTTCCTTGAAGGGTTCTTATATTCCCTTGTTCACCATCTAGGTGTCCTAGGATATATATATATAGTTTAGATAAAGATCTTTGGGGGGTTTTATCCCTCTTCCTCCTCCTTCCAGTTGGAGGATTTTGTTTTATTGGCCTATGCTAGGTTTTTCAGCTTCCAAACGAGATCTGGGGAGTTATCGCCTAGCATCATGGGATATAGGGTTGCCTCGAGCCGGTAAAATAAGCTCTCGAGCTTTAGTAGGTGGCCGAGTCGGAGCCGAGGATCGGTTCCGAACCCATCCAGCAAGAAAGAAGGCGAGAGAAGACAACTAACATGGAACGTTATGGTAGGTACATAACTTCTCATTCACTGTACACCAGGCAGAAGAGAAGCAAATTTATTCCAGCAGTCAGGGAATGTTGAGAGGCAAGTGTGATTCAAGCTGCTGTATCCAGCTGTCTTCAGATATTATCTGATCAAAAACACTTTTGGATGCAGAACAGGCTAAGGAGGAAATAAATATTCAGCAATAAGTGATCGAACAAACAAAAGGGGACTGTGCTTCTTCTTCTTCTGACAATAAAGGTAATAGAGCGACTTTGCCAATGAAACTTTTTCTAGTGTTCCAAAGAAAATGCCTGAGAGAGGAAAAAAGCATAGAAGTTGACAAGAATCAGGAGTACCTTGCACTTGAGCCAAAGTCTGGTGTTAGGAGATTGACATGAAAAGGAAGATCGGCAACACCAAAGTTAGTGAATAAATGGGAGATTAAAAAGTATCAGTCACATTTGTGAAATATGGCTGTGCAAGAAAAAGTGGCTGAGGAGGACTTGACTTTTGTTGACTGTTAAGCTTGTGGATGGACTGTAAAGCATATATCCCACTTTGTCATTAATGTTTGACTTTTGTTGACTGTTAAGCTTGTGGATGGACTGTAAAGCATATATCCCACTTTGTCATTAATGTTTGGAAAGACACAAAAATGGATAATAAAGTAACTGTAAGTAAAACAATGTTTGTTATTATTTGTATAAAACATTCCATGATGTAAACTAGATGTACATACTAAAGCAGTGTATTGTGTAGTTAGGGTTATTTTAAATGTGGGGGGGGGTCTCTGCACTGGCTGTGTTAAAGATGTTAAAGTAAACAAGTAGTTTACAATATAGCAAGAGAAGTAATGCTGGACAAAAGCAAGTGTAATGTTAAACTTTTACATCCCAACTCACTGAAGCTGCCCAGTGATCCTGGGCCGCTTTGGTGGGGTGGGGTGTAAAAGTGCATTGGTTATGTTATATGTAGAATTAAAATACTTTCTCTTATAGGTTCATAGGTAAGTACTAGCCTAGCTGCTCTTGTATGCCATTTTATTTCCTGCCAATTTCCCTTTTTTTTTCCTCCTTGAAGTAACCTATCCCATTTGGTTATAGATTGGCCTTGGCCATCCCATGGTCGATAATTATATGTTATTCCTCATGAGAATAACTGGGATCATACTATAGATAATTTGAGGGGATCCATGCATGCGATAAAGAAGTTAAGAGCTGCCTCTGCCCATTAGTACATGGTACAGTCCTGGAATAAATTTCCTGTTTTCCAACTGCAGATGTAAGTTGCCATTGAAAATGGACAAGGGTGAACTTTGTTTATGTAGTATCTGTTCCACAGTAGAGGTATCCTTTAGCTTAAACTATAAACATGTATGCTTGAAACATTAAGACAAAATTATGAAAGCCATGAAAAATGCCAGAATTTTTAGTCTGAAAATATACTACCTTGTTTTTTTTTTTTTCATTAGCAAATGTTCAGTAGGAGTGAAAAAATATGCTGCTAAAGCAGCTGTACAGAGCTTTATGCATTCATTTGCTGAAGGAAGTGCAAAATGTCAAGGTACGGTAGCAAGCAGTTCAGTGAAAAATAAAGTTTGAAATTATGGGAAGTGAATAAGAGATAACAGACTCTTTATCAGCCTTAATACTTTAGAACAGTGTACAATTTAGTTTTATATAAAGATAGCCAATGCTTTTCTTTTGGCTAAAAGTTAACATTTTCTGAAAGCATTCAAGCTGTTTTGGATACTTGGGAGGGAAATAGAGATGAGAACAGACAGCAGTCAGTGTAAGTGGGAACACATACTGTGACGCCCGTGCCATGGCCCAGCAATCAAGGAGCCTCGATCCTTACCACTAACACCAGTGAGGGGTGTCTCGTATAGGATAAAATGATAACAAATGCATGCAGTAAAGTGCAATTTCCCTTAAGAGCACATAGAGATCACAGTCAGTCTGAGGCTGGTTGCTCCCTTGCTCTCCAGGTCCCCATTAAGACTCCCCACTGGCACAGCTATAGGGTCCAGATCTCAGCCTAGTGGGCAAGCTAAAACCTCCAGCACCCTCTCTGTCCAACCAGTGCTTCGTGTATCTGCCGCAAGTAGCTGACACACACACACACACACACACACACACACACACACACACACACACACACACACACTTGGAGAAAAGTTTATAAACCACACAGACACTCCTGGGGAAGGCTGGCACAGGTTCTCCAGCTGTGCCCCTTTTTCCCCAGACTATACGTTAGTACCAGCTGCCACCACCCACTAATATTTATCAGCTACTCAAAGGCCTTAAAAAGGGGTGTCCAATTATTACTGTGCAATATTATTATCCAATTGGTAGAATAGCAAAGGGCTAAAGCTATTAGACTGGCTTTGTACAATTTTACCAAAAGCATGCAAGTACTCTACAGAGCTTAAATTATCTCTACAAAAACAGCCACAGTTGAAAGGGTTTTAAAAAATATTTATCAACAGTCAAAACACAAGACAATTTTTACTACACAGTGCTAGTCAAGAGTTCAGAGATCACAGAGAAATACTTAAATAATTCAGTAGTACAGTTCTGACATCACAGAAACACAGTCTAATCTTTCTAGTTTCTAACTATTTCTAAGAGAAAACACAAGTCTAAGATAAACTTACATATAGAGCAAGACAGTGCTGATGAGTTGGATGGTCAAGACAAAAATGCTTAATGCTCTCTGATTCTCTGTTTTTAAAATCACATTTCTGGTTCACATTACATCGTTCTTCACACTTCCCTGGGTTCCCAGGCTAACAGAAACTACATTTACATTCTTCACCTCTGGGCAGAAATCAGAGCAATAAAGGACATTTGTGCATACACATTCTGGCCATTAACTCTGGCCTTAAAACAATAGGCAGGATGCCTCACTCTAGACTGACTGGATCCGAATTTTAACATCAAAGGGTCACAACATGCTTTACTTGGTCAGTAGAGTGCACTGTTGTTACATTATTTTCCA
This sequence comes from Protopterus annectens, assembly GCF_019279795.1. NCBI lineage: Eukaryota > Metazoa > Chordata > Ceratodontiformes > Protopteridae > Protopterus > Protopterus annectens. The sequence goes on from NC_056728.1 coordinate 1,818,689,996, forward strand.
GTTCCACATGTAACACTATTTTTACCGTTTAAGACAAGAAGCCTGTGGTTTACATTAATATTTACAGATGACAGAATTATCTCCAAAATTCTGTCTGGCTAGGCTGGCAGCCTTCACTTATCTTCACACATACTGTCACATGCACTTCAGCATGGGTAGCCTTAATCTTAGTTTAGTAATGCCTGTGGATCCAGCTGTCTGTTTGGGGCAATTATTCCTATCAAAAGAGTTAAAATTAATTTTTGAAGATTTACAAAGTTTTGCGTGTTTGTTCTACGTTAATAGGGGATGGGTTGTTTTGAAAATGTGTTTTTTTGTTTGTCTCTGGGTTTTAATTAAAACAAAAAGTTTTGAAAAATGTGATATAGGTTCAAATGGAGATGAGAAGAAATGAGTATAAAAAAATCAGCCTGAAAAACAGTGTATGCATGTAACACGAAAGTTGGAAATGCACATTTAGGAAAACCAACATATATAATAGGTAGAAACAACATCCTTTTATCATAATGGTTACACTGTCCATATTATTTTGGAATGTAAATGACCTTACAGGCATAGACATAAAGGAAAAAGTTAAATTATAGTAAGAAATGCAGGGTGCATATAGCAATTCTGCAGAAGACACATTTTGAAAGAAATGAACATGTGAATTTGACAAATATTTCAGGATGTATATTTATCAGAATATCAAAGACAAATGAAAAGGGGAGGAGCTGTTCTACTTTCTAGATGGGTTGCAATAATGATAGAAGTGGAAAAAAGGCAATAATAGATTTGTGGTAGTAAGGGGCTTTTTGGCAAGGGAAGACAGTTATGCTGGCATGTATTTACATTCAACCAAAATCTGCTATTATGGAGCTTAAGAAAGGTTTGGAAGAAATAATCAGCTTTCAGCAGGGAATGTTACTGATAGGTGGGGAATGAAACTTGATCTGTAATAGTGAGGATCTATTATGGAAACCTAGAAGGGAAGGTATAATAAAAGAGGGTAGATTTCTTATGAAATTTATGAAAATATTTGGTACAGAAGATGTGAATTCCATAGCAGAAACATGGACAAAATTTACATATTTTCCTCAAGGTACAATAACTCAGTTTGACTAGGTAGAAATTATATTTGACAAGAATGTGAGCATTTGATTAATAGCTTTGACATACTTTTGCTAACTGTTGCAGATTGTGCACTGATAAAAAGCATGATAAAAATGCAGGATGATAAAGTAAAAATGAGGCACTGGCACATTTCCACCAACATGTTAAAAAGAGAGGAATTTAGGGAATGGATATTGGAAATTATTCAAGAATTATTAGGGGAGGTAGAAGTATCTTCAGAAGTTATAAAATGAAAAGAGTTTAAAAACAGGATAGAAGTAACAGAGAAAGAGTTATGGTTAAGAAGTAATTGGAATTACTTTTAGGAGCTGACAAATGTTAAAGTATTGCAAAACAAGGGGAATATGACGAAAAAGAAGAAGCACAAATGCAGAGTGCTAAAGCGAAAAATGGAGTCTCTGAATAATATATATAAGTTTAGAAAGATTGCTGTTAAACAACTGTTTCTTTAACTCCAGACCACATAAACTTTTAGCACAAGTTAGTCAGTAGAAAGGGCCGTTTCCAAACTCAAAGAAATTGCAACAAGAAAATGACCAGAGATCATGTAGAGATATTAGCATGTTTATGAAGATTTGTGTAAAGCAGAGAAATGTGGAAATGAAGAAAGAGCACAAATGGAAATATTTATGGAAGACTTACTTATGCCACGGTTAGAGGTAGATGAGGCTCAAAAACTAGGTAAGATAGGAGGAGATGAGATAAAAAACAATTATGTATGATCAGTCTTCAGGAAGGTCTCTAGGAACTGATGGTATTCCTGTGGAAGTTTGGAAACTAGGAAGAAAGTGATAAAGATATGAAAGATTTTATTTAACAGTATTTTAAAAAGCAGGGGATTTGCCAACATGTTGGAAGAAAGCTGCAGTGGCTGTATTACCCAAAGATCATCAGACATAGCTTTACATAGACCCATTCCAGTTTTAAATTATAACTGTAAAGTGTTTATACTAACTAAAAGAATGGCAAAAGTGTTGCCAGAATTGATGTGGATCAGTGTGGTTTTGTGGAGGTAAAGGCAAACATTTGACAACATAAGTAAAACAATGATGATCCAGAGGGAAGCAGAATGTAAGAAAATACTGATGCAGTTTGTAGGTCTCGATGCAGTGAAAGCATTTCATAGAGTAAGCTGGTAGAGAATGAGAAGAATGATTCAGGTATTTGCATTCCCTTATACAATCATAAGGTTAATTGGGAGGATGTCTGAAAGATCAAAGGTGAGAGTTAACATGGGAGTGTTCCTGTCTGATAATTTGTGTTAAGCAGATGAACCAGACAGGTATGTCCTCTTTCCCTTTTTTTGCTTTATATTTAGAGCCATTAGAAAGTAAAATAAGGGAGTCAGAAATGTAAGGATATAATTGGTATGATGGTCAAAAAAGTTGGCTTTATTTGCAGATATTATTATTTTATACCTGATAAATCCAGAAAAGGACATCTTACTGTTGTAGAACATTTCGAGACAATAAGGTGGTTTAGGATTACCTGATTTAAAGGAATATTTTAGAGCTACACAGTTTAAAACACAGTGCAAGCAGAAGGTTATAATTCAAAATGGAAATGGATGATGAATCATGGGGAAGTTCAAGAAATAAAGATGGAGTAGGATTCTAGATGCAGATCCTTAAAAAGAATAACGACCATACAGAGTATGTTAAAAACTAAGCTAGCACAAGAGTGACGAAATGAGATTTTGCCAATAGGGATGGGTGTAAGTAGGGGTACAGGAAATAGGCAAGAGGGAGCTGGAATTTACTGGAGGAATCTGACCAAGGAGCAAAGGTACTGAGAACAAATAACTAGAGAGGGAAATGTAATAAGAGTGGGATGCGGTCAAGAAGACGTTTTGACTGCAGGCTAGAGGCTGCCTACCATAGCAGGGATTGATATCAGACTACAGGTAAAGAGAAAGGGATAGGGGAATCTTAAATGAATGACTCGCTCTGGTGGAATTCTCAGTTAAAGCTAGAACAGAAGCCGCTGTTGTAAAGGGATAATTAGCAGGGGAATATAAAATATTGTGAAAGTATAAGAATCAATCAGAAGAGGCTAGAAAAAATTGGGAAGAGAGTGAAAAATCAATTTTAGAAGAGAGCAATGGAAGGATATATGTATGACTCCCAAGTGTGCAACAAAGTCCAGTAGGTTTAGGATCTTTGCTTGGAGGTATGTGCATAGGTATTTATGTATGCCAAGCATACGTCAAAGAATTTTTCCTTGGGTAGATAGTAAAAAGTAACTGGGATGTGTTTTGGGACTGTAATGAGTTGGCAGATTTAAAAAATTTCATGCAGAGTACTCAAGAATATTGGGTGATAAAATGAGTATAACTAAGAAAATGATTCTTTTGAGCTGGGACATGATCTGAATTGCTAGGACATAGTGTATGCTAGGTTTAATTCTACTGTCTGCCAAAAAAGTAATTGCTAGAAAATGGAAATCAAAGTCTAAACCAACGGTATTTGAAGTATTGAATGTTATGAAAGAGAGAAAGTAATGGGAAGATGGATCTTTAGAAAAGGGGAAGGTGCAAATTGCATAGAAATAAATGGAAATTGTGGGAAAATGGATGCAAAGTAATGTTCAAGAGGGGAGTGAGGTTTGAGAAGGCAGGAATTGAGTGATTTATGTAAAGTTGAACTGAAAGACAGTTGTAAAGAAAGCTTATAATACATAATGCTGTAAATGGAAACAATGTTAATATGGTTTATTTTCTTTTCCGTTATTGTCCATGTGCTTGTGTCTTAAGTGATATTTTATTAATGGTGTTTAAAAAAAGTGTTAAGACTCACAGTCTGCAAACCAAATCCTTAAAGATGTCATCAGGCAAAATACTGAGTAATTGTTCCCTGACCAGGAGGAGTGAGTTTTAAGTAAAGGCAGGAATTCAGCTTTGTATGTAATGTTGGACTGATGATAGTTACAAGGAAAATAAAGATATGTGATGTATAATGTAAGTAAATAGAAAAAAAACATGCTAACACAGTTTGTTTTATTTTCTGTTGATGCATGTTTGCCTGTGTCTTAAGTGATAATTTAATTAAGGTGTTTAAAAAACACAAGCCTGAACTCAGAATGAAATAGGTTATTCAGTAAAAATAAACATTTTTATAGATAACATAAGAGGATTAATTAAAACAAAAGACTGAATGGTTAAATCTAAGAAGAGAGAAGATGTAAGAGGTGAGCAGAGAGAAGATGTAAGAGGTGAGCAGAAAAGGATGTCAAGAGTAGAGGGTTACTAAATTATACTTCCCCTTGATATTTACAGAGGGAGAGGCGAGATTTATCATTTTCTTGCAGTAAAAATGGCCAGGAAGGGAAGACTGGCCCAGTCTTTTTCACAGACGTTAAGGGTATACAAAAAGTGGGGATTTAGATTTGCTCTGCAATTGTTAGAAAATGCAGGGGAGCGCTCTTAATAGGTCTAACTTAACTTTAAAGCAAGTCAGAGGAGGTTAAGTGTACTACAGAATGATTCTAAGAACAGTTTGTTACTGCAGAGTGCTTCTAAGAACTGTGTGTTATTGCAGAGTGATTCTGAGAACAGTTTGTAGATAAAATAGCTGTATTCTTAGTATCAAAGGGAAGCTGAGATTTTTTTTCTTTGTTAGCGGAAAGTAGGCTAGAGTCCAGTTATAATAGGTTAGGTGTAGCTGTAATCCACCTTTACTGTGTATGCACTGCAGCTAGGCAGATCTTACAATTTTATTTTAATAGAAGGAAATAGCTGCAAATGTACCACTTGCTTTACAAGAAATATGTTTGCTACAACAGGTATAATACTTGTTTTCAAATCCAAAAAAATAAAATGAAAATAAATAAAGCATACTTGTTTTGTTTTAGGGTGTGTTTTATTGGGAAGGGATGTCTCTGTCTTGTTGTCTTAGTTCAGCTACTTCTGCTTCGGTAGGGCTGATAATTTCATTTAAATTGAGAGAAGGAAATATCAGAATCCAAGAGTGAGGACAGAGGGGGAAATGCCAATAGAAATCTATAAGATTGGTAACCTGAGTTTAGCTTCTCTCTCTCTGTCTGTCTTGAAAAGGCTGTTGCTATCTTGTATGGGTTGCTTGACTTGCCCTGCCCCCTCTATGGCCTTCATACATGTCTGGTGAAAATGGAGTGGGCCTTTATTGGGGGATTCTGATTTCTGGCTATGGATAGTAAGAAATTAATAATTTAACTGGTATTTTGTTGGCAGGAGAGTTGCATATTTAGGTTGCTTATTTTGTTTGAAATTTCTAAGTGTGATTTTGCTAGGGACTATGAAATCGGCTCTAGAGTAAGTTAAGAAGGGATGGTTTGAAATGAGCTACATGATGTTTTTAATGAGGAAATTATTTTGTGGCTTTTGCATGTTGAGCTGGTGTTAAATTGTTTAAATATAACAAGCCGTGAGTCATGGATAGACTGTCCAGGAGCTTGTATCCTGTTACCTTTGATCACCTGCTGTATTATAGGTTCGTAGAAGGTTACTAGGCTAATGTCCCTAGGGCATTTTCAAGCCCTAAACATGTTATACCTCTGTCCCCAAACTGACCTTGGTTAGATGGCTATTATTCACAGAGTGAGTCTGTGATCAGCATCGACTGCCCCTGTCCATGAGGCACATAAATGCCACCCCCAGGGTGAATTTATGTTCTCCCATCCAGTTCTGTAAGTTGCTCTTGAATAGGGTCATTGAGAAACTGTTTTATGTGAGTTGGGAGCTTATTCCAGAGGAGCGGCAATCTCTGGGAGATGCATCTCTCTAGCATGTTCTGTTAATGATACAGGCTAAGTTGAGATCCCTGGAGCAAGTGACTCTCTTCCCATCTGATTTGCGGATGTGCAGCATTTCTATTAGGGCAGGGTCAGAGACTGCCCTGTAGGTCAGACACAAGTCGCATGTCATCAGCCTGTAGGATACAGAGTATGGTGGCACGGCTTTCAGTCTTTCTTTAGAAGGCCCTGAATTTTCTTGGGGAGAAACCTCTGTGTTCTCTCTAGCTGCTGAAGGTGTCTGGTGAGGTACATGCAAAAGGGAGCATTGTACTCGATTAGTGGTTGATGAGGGTCGAGTACAGAGACGTTATAACATCCTTAGACTTGGATGCAATGTCCTTACTTATGAGGTGCACAATGTAGAAGGCTTTCCTTACCACTGTGGATACATGGTGATCAAAGTTTAGATTGCTATCAACCTGTGTTCTCAAGTCTTGCCCACTGGGTTCAAGCTTATGGGGGTGCTGTCAGTATTGTAGTTTGTAAGGATGTCCTCTTTGCCAAAGGGGATAAATAATGCGCTTTTTTTCATTCAGTTGTAGTCCATGGCTTTGGCACCAATCATTTGTCAGTTTTAGTGCTTTTTGTAATATAGTAACATTGCTTGAGGACTCAATGATTGTGCCCAGTTTGCAATTGTCAGCAAGCTTGGTAAGCCACAGACCACCTACTTTCACCTGGATTTCTGATAAATAGATTCCAAACAGCAGAGGGCCTAGCACAGAGCTTTCTGGTACTTCACTGTTAGCTGGTCTACTAGTAGAGGGGGAATCCCCAACTTTAACATTATGCATTCTGTCGGTGAGCCAGTTGGCTATCCATCTAGTGATGTATGGGTTAATTCCCAGCTGGGAGAGTTTCTCAGTGATACCTGAGTGGGTGATTGTGTCAAAAGCCTTGACTAAGTCAAAATAGGCAGTATGTACTGTTTTGCCTTCATCCAGGGCTTTGGTGACATTCTCGAAGAAATCCACCAGGTTCAGTAAGCATGATCTACCATTAACAAAGTCAAACCTGATTCGGGTCAAGAGTTTGAAGGTCACCTATATCCTTGTTGATAAGGTCCATAATGATTCTTTCCATGGCCTTGAAGATAAGGCTGGTTAGGCTTATGGGTCTATAAATACCATTGATGGTTGATGCTGTTCTTCCCTCTGCTCTCAACAGTCAGTGCTGAGGCTTAGGTTAAAGAGAGTGTCAAGTGGTTCCACTAGGTCTTGTTCTAGATTGTTTAATAAGCAGCCTGGGATGTTATCTGGTTGCATAGAGGCTGTGTTTTTGGCTTTGGAGAGCACAGATATGACCTGTTCTTTGGAGATACTAAGTAGAGGACTGGTGTCAGGTATGCTTTGGGGTATGGCTGTTGGGGGACAGGGGAGTGAAATTTGCTCCAGATCTGTCAGTTGTCAGGTTGGCAATTTACTCTGGTTCAGTATGAGAGGTAATGCCCACTATAAGTTTGTATATAGTTGGCCGTTCCCTTCCCTTTTAGATGTCAGATGTAGCTAAAGAATGTCTTATGATTATCCTTCATTAGGGATGATAATTTCATAGGAGGTTACTAGGCTGTTGGCCATAAGGCCCTTATAAGCCTAGCCAAGAGGTTAGGCCATGTTTAGACAAATCAGCACGTTATGCCCCTTTCTAGCAGGGACACTGGTGGAATCCCAGGGGTATATTTTCTGTGTTTCATCCAGTTAAACATATTGCGCTTAAACAGGGGTAAAGAGGTACTCTGCTGGATGTAGAGAGGGAGCCTATTCCATAGATGGGGGAGTCTCTGGGACACAGATCTGTCCCGCCAACGAGTCTTGTTGATGTCACAGATTAGGTTGAGGCTGCGCATGCAGGTTACTCGAGTGGAGCTTGACTTGCGGATATGCAGCAGTCCCATCAAGGTGGGGTCTGTGATTGCCTTGTATGCCAGACAGAGGTCACATCCGAGGAGTCTGTATGAAACTGAGTAGAAGGATAGAGCTTTTAGCCTATCTGTGTATGTATGGTAGATGCTTGAGGCCCTGGATTCTCCTGGTGAGGAACCACTGTGGTCTATCCAGCTGCTGCATACACTTTGTGAGGTACATGCCAAAAGGGGCATTTTACTCAATAATGGGCCTTATAAGGGAAGAATACAGGGATGTTATGACCTCCTTGTCCCTGGATGAGGTACCCTTACTTATGAGGTGTGCCACGTAGAAGGCATTTCCGTACAGTGGAGGAAACATGGTGGTCAAAAGTCAGGTTGCTATCAACCTGGGTGCCCAAATCCCTCACGAGTGATTGTGTGCTTAGGACAATGTTATTAATGTGATAATTTGTGGGGACATCACTCTCCCCAAAGGGGATGATTCATTTTTTAGTATTCAGATTGAGGCCATGTTTCTGGCACCAGTAATTTTCTGAGTGAGACAGTCTTGGAGGATGCCCACATCACTTGGAGAATTGATGACAGCACCCAGCTTGCAGTCATCTGCAAACTTGGTCAGCCATAGCCCACTGGTTTTGGCCTGCATCTCAGAAAAGTATATCCCAATTAACAGAGGCCCCAAGACTGAACCCTGGGGCACACAACTTGTTGCGGGTCAACTGCTTGAGGTGGCTTTCCCTATTTTGACTTTGTGGGTTCTATGAATGTGCCAGTTTGCAACCCATCTGGTAACATATCAACGGATGGGAAAAATGAACAGGAATTCCCTCATTTACCAGCACCTAACAATCCTGAACATTTAAGACTTTTCAAGGTCAAAGGCATATAACTGCAGTAACTGAAAACTTACCAGATACAATCAGGACAATGTGTTGGACTATCATACCAAGTTGTCACACAACTCAAAGATTTCTAAACGAAGCAAGTGGTACTAATGACTCTTATAACTATGTAGTGAATTTAACGGGATGTAATTTTACTTATGAGGAGTTGTCAGTATTAAACAAGGGTTTAAAGTTTATTCCCACTATGTTGCCAAGGTTGAATGAAATAAAATGTGAACTTTTTAAATTTGTTAGAAAATTGCACTTGAAAGATTATTTTAAAGGTCAAAAGTGTGATAATGTTAATAGTGAAGTGAATAGTAATAGTGACATTAGTTCTCAAAACAAAAGCTTTTATTCATGTGAATCAGTGGTGCTAATGCTTATTATAAATTTGATACAAGTAATGTGGTTTATAAAAGTACTTTTATTCCACCATTTAAAAATGAGGTTATACAGCAGTTTTCTAATTTAGTTCAATTGATGGTGGAAAAGGAATTGTCTGTGGTCTATAAAACTCAATATAATGTGATGTATAATTTGAATAAGAAAGAATGACAAAGTTTATTGAAACTAAGCCAAAGTAAACAGTTGATTTTTAAACCAGCAGATAAAGGTGGCAAATTGGTTGTCGTAAGTTACACACTATATTTAGATATGCGCTATGCACATTTACAAAATGAAATCATATATGAAAGGGTGGAAAGTGAATTTTATGAAAATGCATTCGTAGAATATAAAAACTTGATTCATAAAGGATACAGGCTTAAATATTTTACATATGAGGACACACAGTATAAGTTTAATATAAAAAACAGCACTATGGCACATTTTTATTGTGTCCCAAAAATTCATAAAAATTTATGGAACCCACCAGGCCGACCAGTAATTTCAGCCTGTGGGTATTTTACCCATAATTTATCTTTTATCCATCATTACCTTCACAAAATGGTTGTTTCTTTACCCTCCTTTATTAAGGATGTCTTCCAACTAATAGAAAAGTAAAAATAACAAAATGGGAAAAGGATGTTTTTCCTTGTAATAGATGTTCTGAGTTTATGCATAAATATTCAGCAAGAATTTGGTTTAGAAGCAATATTATATTTCTTTAAGGATTCTCCTAGTACGCACTATATTATTGAACTGGTAAAATTTGTTTAGAACATAACATTTTTGAATTTAATGCAAAATTGTATAGACAGTGACAGGGAACTGCAATGGGGGCAGCTTTTGCCCCCATGTGTGCGGATATTTTTATGGGGTTATATGAGCAACTATATGTATATAATACTTTTTTTAGGAAGTATGTAGTTCAATATTATAGATATATAGATGGTTTGTTGTTTGGTATGTAAGGGGGGTAGAGAACAGGTAGAACAATTTGATGTTCATCGTGTTATACTTCTGCAGTCATCACAGTTGGGTTATCCTGCCATCAGGCGGTCCCGCAGTCGGCCGAATCCCAAAGTCTTGGTCCGGCGTCGGTTGTCGCCACTTCTTCCCTAACGTCAGTGCGACAGGGGGATAAAAGAGGCAGCCGACGCCATTTTCTTCAGTCTTTCTTGCCGCGCGGTGCCCGAAGCAGAAGCAGTTCGCAAGTGCCGGTCGGCTAGCTCCTGAGATTTTCGAATCGAATTTCAGCCTGAAGTCTTCTCTAAAGCTAAGTACCCCGTTGGGGAAACTTTTCTTGCCTCAGACCGATGTCAGACAAAGTTAATAATTGCATTTCTTATGGGAAGCAAATACCTCATATGGATTTTCATTCTTATTGTATTCCTTGCCTAGACCCAGACCACGACGTCTCTGGTTGTCTGTTTTGTGCTAGGTTCAACAAACGTACAATCAAGCGTCGGGCAGATTTCGCCCGGCATTATTTTGGCAGAAAATTAACTATAGCCTGTTGGAGCAATCGACATCAGCAATGATTAAAAAATGCAAGGATAAGGACAGGCAACCAATGCCAAGACCAGATACCGAGGCCTTAGCAAGGCCTGCCGCCGGTTCTCCGGTTTTCAGTGAGGCGCCTACACAGCTCCAGACTACCGCTAAATTAGAAATTCTGATGGCCTCCCAGACCAAATCAGCTGGGCCTCAGGAGCCGGTTCCATCTCACCCCTCGGACGCCAACCCTGATGGTGATCCGGAGATTTTGGACAGGCCTTCGGTTTCTGAAGGTGTCTTCAAACTGACAACTATCTCTATTAAGTCTTATGCTAAACTTAAAGCCCCCTTAAAAGTTAGGAAACCGGGTCCACAGACTCCCCCACAGGCCCCTATGCCTAAAAAAACAGATGCTTAAGATGGCTGAGGATTTAATTACCCTTATCAGGGGTTCACAACCCCCTCCTGACAAAAGGCTTAGACTAGAGGAAGATTATACTTCCTCTGACCAAGCGTCCATTTCCTCAGCTAACTCTGAGGACCAGGATTATTCCTTCCCTCCTTAAGACACAGATGCTGAAGAGTCCATTCCCTCTGCCCCCCCCCCCCCGAAGACTACTCTTTTGGGGAAACTTTACACACCATGAGGGAACACTTCCACTAGAAAGGCCAAGATTACTCTGACTCTAAGAAAAGACTCTGCGAGTTTCTTCTTCTCCCACAGCATAGACCCCTTGCAATTCCTCCAGTTTTAGACATTTTGGATGATGTTTACACCGAATCTAGTCTAAACCCAGATTCCCTACCCTCCTGTACCAGCTAAACCAGACAGATACTACCGAGTTCCTGATTCTCATAAGTTTCTATATAAAAGCCCGACCCCAAAACCATTTCCCAGGGTCCCAAAGGGGTTAAGGCCTCTACTGCTAAGAATCCACTACCTTCTGAAAGAGATTCCAGAGCATTAGAAAGATGGGGGAAGAAAGTGTATACGTCTGCCACTTTCGCCATGAGGGCCTTAAACTGCCAATTCCACATGCTAAAATACCAGCAGTACTTGATTACACAGTTAAAGCAGGAAATGATCCCTCAGACAGATCAACCTGATTTCAAAGAGATGCAGGATTTGCTGCATGCAGCAGAACAGGTGGGAAAGCATACCTTACAGTGTGATTTTGATTCATTGGAAGCCTCATGTAGAGCAGCTGTCACAGGATCTGTAATACGTAGACATGCTTGGCTAAAAGAGCAAGCCTTACCAGAACATGTCAAAGCAAAGTTATTGGATGCTCCATTGCAGAAAGATGTGTTATTTGGTGTCAAAGCAGAGGAAGTTTTAAAGAAAATGGAAGAAAAGGCAAAATCTATGCAGACAGATTTTTTACAGGTACAACCTCCTCGTTTCAGTAGAAACTGGCCATCAAAAAACTGGTCCTTTCCTGCATCAGACAGACCCCAAAGAGGTATGTACAGACGCCCAAGGGGCAGAGGCCAGCCACAAGGTTCTTTCAGGCCTAGACAATGGCACACAGCAACTCAGAGGTGGAGATGAAAGATCTCAACCCTTCAGGAAACAAACACAATGACTTCCCTCTTCGCCTGCCAAGCAAAATTGCCCTGGCAGCACCTTTGGGAGGAAAACTGGCTCTATTTCCACAAAATTGGCGCATCATAACAAAGGACAAATGGGTTCTGGATATTATTACCCGAGGCTACAGATTTCATTTTCACACTTTACCACGGATGAGAGGCATGCCAAATCTGCCTCCAAACCAATGGGCAGAGGCACAAACGCAAATTTCGGCTCTCATGGATATGAAAGCAATTCAAAAGGTACCTACAAAGGAGTAAGGTCAAGGTTTTTACTCAAGACTATTTCTAGTACCAAGAAAGGACAAAACGAGACCCGTTTTAGACCTCTCAATTGTAAACACATACCTGGAGGTACCCAAATTCAAAATGCTCACACTACAGCAGCTTCTTCCCATGTTGGGCAAGGAGTCTTGGCTGGTAACGTTGGACCTCAAAGAGGCATACCTGCATCATGCATGTCCCTATCAGACAAGATTGCAGAAGATACCTCAGATTTTTGGCAGGTACAACGCATTATCAATTCTCTGCATTGCCCTTTGGCTTATCTACTGCACCCAGAGTATTTAAGAAATGCCTGGCATCAGTAATTGCATACTGCAGACAACGAGGAATACAAATTTATCCATATCTGGACGACTGCACAGTAAACAAAAAGAAGTCAAAGCCAATACCCTCACAAGACATAATATTCCTGGGTGCCATCTTAAATACAACGGCCCAGATGGCTTATCTCACGCCAGACAAACAAAAACAACTGACTCAATACTTCAAAAAAATGGCAACTTTTACCCAGCTCACTGCAAGGAAAATCCTGCAGGCATTGGGGTTCATGGCATCCTGCATTCAACTAATTCCACATGCAAAGCTGCGTATGAGGAAATTACAATGGTACCTGAAAAGTGTATGGACTCAACACAGGCACAGCCTCGAAACAAGTATACCTCTCATTCCCTGCCTTCAAAAAGAATTCCTATGGTGGGCTCAAGCATGTCAAATAAACAAGGGTCTTCCTTTTGTCTTACCTCCAGCAAACCAAACTGACAACAGATTCTTCAGACTACACCTGGGGAGCACACATGGCAGGACAGTGCATACAGGGCAAATGGTCTGCAAAATAAATGCAGCTACACATCAACCAAAAGGAGATGCTAGCTGTGCAAAATGCAGTGACAGCCTTCAAGGACCTCTTGCATCCAGGACAACTACTAATAAGGACAGACAACACCACAGTTATGTGGTACATAAACAGGGAGGAACACACTCCTACCCTTTATGCAGACAGGCAATGACATTGTGGAACACAGCATTGACTTACCAAGTACAACTGCAAGCACAATTCCTGCCAGGAAAGGAAAACATATTGGCAGACGAATTAAGCAGAAATTTGGCAGATCCTCACGAGTGGAGACTACACCCACAAGTATTTTCACTGATAACTCAAAGGTGGAGCCGCCCAGACATAGACCTATTTGCCTCCCCCAATAATTGCCAACTACAGAAATTTTGCACAAGGACTCATCATTCCCTAGCCTGGAAAGTGGACGCCCTATCATTCAATTGGGCAGCATTGACAGTCTATGCCTTCCCACCACTGCCTCTCTTGACCAAGGTATTACTGAAAGTCAGATCAGAGAGACCACAAATGATCCTCATTGCTCCGGACTGGCCACGTCAGCACTGGTACCCATTACTAAGGACCTTGACTTGCAGCCATCCATGGATCTTACCTCAAGTCCCACTTCTGCTGACTCAGCAAAACTCTCAGATCCTTCACAGTCAGCTCAGGACTTTAAATTTAGCTGCATGGAGAATACTTTGAATTATCAATCAACACTTCTCTCAGTGGACGTCCTGAATGTCATTTTGGAGGCCAGGAGGCCCAGCACCAGAAAAACTTACACAGACAAATGGAAAAGATTTTGTGCATGGAACCAGGCTAAAGGCCAAATTCCTTGGATACCAAACATTCCTCAAATACTGCAATACTTAACTGAGATGCTACACAAAGGCCTTTCTTTTTCATCCATTAAGATCCATGCTTCAGCTATTTCAGCTCCATATAATACGGATCCTCCCATATTCTCACACCCTTTACCAAGGCAGTTTCTCAGAGGGGCTAAGAATATAAGACCCCCCCCAGAAAACCCCCAACGCCAGCTTGGGACCTCAACTTCGTTTTAGAAAAATTAACACTGCCTCCTTTCGAACCAGCCTTCTCAGCAGAACTACAATACTTGTCATGGAAAACAGCTCTGTTGCTGGCTATCACCTCAGAATGCAGGGTCTCAGAACTACAGGCACTTATGGCAGTGGAACCTTTCATCATTTTCCATCAGGACAGAGTCTGTTTACGAACTAACCCTACCTTTATGCCAAAGGTAGTATCCAGTGTGGCTTTGAATCAGACCATTCATTTACCCACCTTTTATCCGAACCCCCAGAATAAAGGAGAAAGACTCCTTCACTCTTTGGACATTCACAGACAGCTACGTTATTATTTGGATAAGACAAAGACCTTCAGAAAAAGTGACCAACTCTTTGTATCCTATGCTGCAGGTTCACAAGGAAAGGCGATTTCAAAACAGACCATCTCCAAATGGATAGCACATTGTATCCGCTTTTGCTACTCGCACCATGGGAAAGCAGTGCCTGTTAATATTAGGTCCCATTCTACCAGGGCTACAGCAACCTCAGCAGCCTTTCTCAGGGGGGTTCCAACCAAGGACATTCTGGAGGCAGCTACTTGGAGTTCAGTGCACACCTTTACCAACCACTATCACCTTCCATTATACTCAAAAAACAGAGCTGGTTTTGCCCCTGCAGTTCTGCAGGGCATCCTAGCTTCACCTAACCCAGTTTAGTACCAGCCACCCATCCATAGCTTTGGGATTCAACCCAAGTGTGATGACTGCAGCAGTATAACACAATGAACATAGTACAGTTTTGTACCTACCATAAATGTAGATGTTCGAGTGTATATACTGCTGCAGTCAAAGTTAACCTCCCACCATCCCCTCTACATACCAGGGTGTTAGTTATAACTCCATGTACATCAATCTATTGGATGCATGTCTATATGGTGTATTTGCTAACAGCTAGTACTATTGTTTATCTACTAAGGTATTTTTGCATAGTTATTTGTATTGCCTTCCTAATTGGGGACACCTGATGTCTGGGGCAAGAAAAACTGAAGAAAATGGCATCAGCTGCCTCTTTTATCCCCCTGTCGCACTGACGTCAGGGAAGAAGCGATGACAACCGACGCCGGACCAAGACTTTGGGATTCGGCCGACTGCGGGACCGCCTGACGGCAGGATAACCCAAGTGTGATGACTGCAGCAGTATATACACTCGAACATCTACATTTATGGTAGGTACAAAACTGTACTTTTCTGAATTACATCAAAATAGATTTAATATTAAATTTGATGGGCTCCAGTTAGAAGAAGTTCTGTATTTGGATATTATCTTAAGAGGTAAGGTTAAAGGAAATATACAAACAAAAATATATAGAAAGTTTCAAGATCAAAATAATATACTTCATGGGGAAAGTTGTCACCCCCCCCCCCCCCCCCACACACACACACACACATCTATTCCTTACGGAGAATTCATTCAAATAAAAAGGCTTTGTAATAATATGGAAGAAGGAGAACAAGAAATTGAGCAAGCTAAGTTAGCTTTTTTACAAAGAGGGTATAAAGTCAAATGGATAGAAGAAGCGATGACAGAATTATTAAAATATACTAAGATGGGCACAAAAGGTGGTAATAGGAAACAAACAAAAGACACAGTAGATAAGTTGGAAAGTATATTTTTTGTCACTAGGTATACCCTTTTCTCAGATAAACTTATAAGTATAGTTAAATATTTCTGGGACATCTTAGCTAAATGTGCACATATATACAATACTAGTCACTTACAAGTTTCCTATTCTAAGGGGAGAAGTGTACAGGATTTTCTAGTGCATAGTAAATTTCAACTACCTAGTATAGATTTGTACCAAGACATACAACATAAAGGTACTATTCTCTGTGGCAAATGTAAATGTTCGTATGTAGTAAATAATTTTGATTACATCAATGGAAGAAAGTTTCAGGTCAATGGGACTTATGGATGCCACAGTGAAAGAATAATATATGCAATATGTTGTCCTTGTAAAAGATTTTACATTTGTGAAAGTAAGTGAAGTTTTGC
The DNA here is from genome assembly GCF_019279795.1 of Protopterus annectens. NCBI lineage: Eukaryota > Metazoa > Chordata > Ceratodontiformes > Protopteridae > Protopterus > Protopterus annectens. The sequence continues at coordinate 1,818,706,301 of NC_056728.1, forward strand.
AGTAAGAATAAGGGAACATTTAAGGGATGTTATTAAGGGTGGAGATATTAATCTAGTAGCAGCACATTTTAAAGAGATAATAGTGATCCAAAGGATCTAAAGGCTACAGTTTTAGAGCAAGTTATATATGATGATATTTGTGTTAATAATGTTAAGCTTAAACTGTGGGAGACAGAAACTGTTTTTATTTTAAAGTATGGTACCCTTTACCCTGGGGGAATGAACAGAGAATGCACCTGGAAATGTGTGTTGTAAAAATTTAATTACTTTTAAACAATTGCTAAATTGTATAATTAACTAATTGTTGGATGTATAAATTGAATGAAGCAAAAGGAAAATGGTATACTCTGTAAAGGCATCTTGCCAAGGCACTAGAGGAAGTAAAACTGCTTGTTTTTTACTTTGTTTTATTAAACAACCTGTTCGTGGATTTTACTAGCTTTTTTGTGGTGTTTTACAAGACTTTCTTTTTCTTGGTGGTTATTTGAACATATGGATTGATGCCTAGTTGAGAGAGTTTATCTATTATGCCCGAGTGGGGAATACTGTCAAAGGGTTTGGCCAGGTAAAGGTAGGTGGTGTGCACCGTCTTCCCCTTATCCATGGCTTTGGAGACCGTCTCAAAGAAGTCAACCAAATTTAGCAGACATGATCTCCCCTTAACGAAGCCAGACTATGTAGGATCAAGTGTTTGGTGGTTGCCAATATTCATGTTAATGAGGTCCATGATAATCCGTTCCATGGCCTTGCATATCAGGCTAGTTAGGCTGATGGGTCTATAATTTCCAGGATTGGTAGACACTCCACCTTTGTGTAAAGGGATGACAGTGACTGTTTTCCACTCAGCGGGGATGAAGCCAGTACTCAGGCTTTGGTTGAATAGGGTGCCTAATGGTGCTGCAAGTTCCTGCCTGAGTTCATGTAGGATGCAGCCTGGGATGTTATCGGGTCCCATGGAGGCTGTATTTTTTTGCCTTTGAGAGAGCAGTGATGACCTGTTCCCTAGATATAAGGGGAAGGGGGCAGTTACTGAGAATGTCCTGATTTATGGGGGGACAGAGGGGTAAAGTCTTCACTGAATGTCACCCAGCAAGTTTGCTATATCTACGGCATTTGTTTATGTGGTGTCCTTGACCACCAGTTCTGAGCAGATCTGGGTGTTGAGGTTGTGGACATGTGTGAAGAAGGCCTTATGATTGTCTCTAGTAGATGTAGTCATTTTGGACTAGAAGTTTGCTTTGGAGAATTTCACTAGTGCTTTTATTTGCTTGTTCAAGCTAAGAAAACATTACTTCCAATTGGGCACCTGCTCCTTGTTGGTCTTTGACAGCAATTTTTTTTCCTTTTGTTATAGAGTTTATTTATTGCAGATGTCCACCAGACAGGTTTACTCTTCCTTGCGGAGGATGATTTACTCCTGTCGGTTATTCCTGATTCCATGCATCTATATAAATGGTTGTATAGTGTTTTGGTGTAGTTTTTGATATTGTTGCCAGTTCCTACAGACTGGGACTTGGCTGTGAAGCTGTTTATACCATCCTTCAGGAGGCTGTAATCAGCTTTGGAGGTTTTATGTCTGATCCTAGCTACAGGGGGGCTAGGGGAGATGGTGACTTCAAAAATGACCACTTTGTCATTGGATCTTACCTGGGAGCATGATACTATAGGGATGTTGCAGTGGTTACTCATGTTGGTTAATACCAAGCCCAACATATTATCACCTCTTGTGGGGGGGGGGGGTATCAACTAGCTGTTCTAATGCATTTGGATTGACAAAATCAAGGAATCTCTGGCATTTGTGTTCTAGCATGAGTAGTTCTTCCAGTCCATGTTTGGGAAGTTAGTCACCCAGGATCAGGGTAAAGGGTTGCATCTTGATAGATTCAAACAGCGGATTGGGCATCTTGAGTCAGATTTGGGGGGCCGATATCTAGCTATGATTTTGTCAGTGGTTAACTGCACCTGGAGTGTCTCCTGTGCGTCATACTGTTTGATCAGCCTGGAGGTGTGTTTGTCTTTAATGTATAATTTAGCTTCCTAATTAGCTTTAGAGGACTTTACAAGCTTGTTCAAGAGTAAGATCCCTCTTGTTCTTAAATATCAGTTTCTTCCTTTTGTTATATAACCTGTTTATACTTGAGGTCCAACAGGGTGGCCTTTTTTTCTGGAGGACCTAGTTTGGATCCAGTCAGGTACAGCTGAGCTTATACAGTTGTCTACGTGGTATACAGGGCATTTATATATTCTTTACATAAAAGTCATTGTTGGCTATGTTAGCAGGGGGGGGTTGAAACTTTTTATACCATCGCCTAGTAGTCTGTAGTTTGCTTTGGAGAAATTTGTAATTTTTTTGCTCCTGTGGAGGTGTCAGGTCTGACCGTTACTTTGAATGAGACAGATATATGGTCTGACCTTAGCAGGGAGGGGGGTTAATGCAGTGACCCCCCCCCCCATGTTGGTGAGTACCAATTCTAGGACATTTGAGCCCCTTGCAGGGTGCCGACTAGCTGTTCCTGGGCATTGGTATCGACAAAGTCCATGAACCTCAGGGCAAGCATGTTTGTGCTCGTGTATGTCGTACAGTTGATGAAAGGGTAGTGAAATTTCCCATGATCAAAGTGTTTGGCTGCATAGTGAATGACTCTAGTGAGTCTAGGTAGGCAGTGTGATTCTCTTGGTTCATGGTGGGGGACTTGTAGCTAGCAGTGATATATGGTAGGGTGTTTTACCTATAGTTAGTTGGACCTGGAGTAGCTCAAGAGAGTCGTACTGTTTTAAACAGTCTCAAGCTGTATTTGGCTTTAATGAAGATGGATACACCTCCACCTGTGGTTCACACTCATTTTGGGGTCTGAACATGTGGAAGGCATTGCAGCCTTGCACAGCCAGGGTGCTCTCTAGCCTTGAACTATGTCTCAGTGACTGCACACTCATCAGCATCTTCCAAGGTGAAGAGTGCTTCCATGGAGTGCAGTTTCCTGTTTAGGCTCTTAGCATTAAGCAGCATAACCCTGAGTTTGTCTCCAGTGGATTGTTTTACATCAGAAATGTTGTTTTGACATTGCCTAAAAATGTAGCTATGGGGGAGGCAAACACCTTTGCCAGTAAACAGAAGCATAGAGGAAACAGGTGAAGAACCATCTCTGGCAAAGTAGAGTGGTCTGTCAACCATGTAGTCAAACAGGTAGCTGGTGCCAGAGCCATGGCCTGAAGTTAAGTACCAAAAAATGTATAGTCATACCCTTTGGGAAAAACAAGGTAACCCCAAGCTACCATATAGGTGGCAATCCACTAAGCACAGAAGAGGTTATCAGGGACCTGGGGACCCAGGTTGACAGTGTTCTTTCTTTTGACACTCACGTTGCTAAAGTGGTTAGAAAGACCTTCTACATTGCCCACCTGATCATGAAGGGATTCACATCCAGATCTAGTGAGGTCATTGTTCCTCTGTACTCTTCACTTATTAGACCAATGATAGAGTACAATGCCCCATTCGGGATGTATCTCACCCGACATCTGCAGCAATTGGAGAGACCCCAAAAGTTCCTCACCAAAAGGATAAAGGGACTCCAAAATCTGTCATATGCTGCCAGATTGAAGAAACTCCAGCTCTATTCAGTCGCATACCGTCTGCTCAGAGGTGACATGTGCCTGACATACAAGGCCATGTCCAACCCGGAATTAATGGACATGCTCCACCTCAAAAAATCCAAATCCACCAAAACCGCTAGAGCAAGCGACTTAAATCTTAGCACGGATATAAATAGGACGTGCTGGAGGGATAGATTTGTCACTCAGAGACTTCCTATGTTGTGGAATAAAATCCCGGTCCATGTGAGGCAGAGCACCTCGCTGGCTCTGTTCAAGAGAAATCTTGACCTGTGGATGGGAGATAGTAGGTTTACCCCGGGAATCATCTCTGTGTCACTGCTGGACAGAGACACAACAAACTAATGGGCACAGTATTTTTTCATATAAGGGGTGGCGTAAGCCACAAAACTTTGGGCTAGGCTTATAAATGCCTTAGGGCAGATAGCCTAGTATAAACCTATGAACCTATGAACCTATGTCTTCCCAGGCTGACAGATACTGGATCCACCTGGATTGCTGTCAGAAGCTAAGCCAATTGTTAGTCAGTCATTTTTTTGTTTGTGTTGTGGCATCTTTCCTGGTGAAGGTAGAATGCTGCTTAGGGCTAGGGAGCATACCTGCCTGGGACACAATCTGGGAGTTCAATCATGCTTGTCTTCATATAGTCCAGAGAGTTGCATCTCAAGTCATTCACATCAACATGTACTATGACAGACTCTTAATAGTAGTAGTTGTGAGCGCATGCATGATTTGGCACCTGACAGACAGCTGACCATGACTTTCTCCTTGTCCAGCCTGGTGAGGGGGACATCTGTGTGTCATTATGGAGTCACCTATGACCAGGACATTTAGTTTTGAGGTATATGTAGATTCTTGGATATTATTTTAGAAAACAATTTTTTTATGTTTGGAAACATCTATTACAAACAAAAATGTGGTGTAGCAATGGGGTCTTCAGCGGCTCCGGCTTTTGCAAACTTGGTAATGGCTTGGTGGGAACTGGAACATCTTCCTATGTTAAAAAATGAATTTAACATTCTTTTCTTTGGTAGATTTATTGATGATTTGGTTTTTATTATTGAAGGCAATACAGATACCATACATACTTTTATTAATCAAGTTAATTCTTTTTCTAGTTATATCAAATTTACTTTAGGTGACACTGGATTGGCAGTGAATTTTTTGGATACACATATATGGTGGGATCCAGAAGAAAAAGCCTTTCATAGTAACATCCATAGGAAACAGACCTTTACCAATGGATATTTACATTATAATAGTGGACATCCCAAGCATATGAAGAAAAACATCCCCAGAGGGCAATTCATTCGAGCTTGCAGGATGACCACTAAGGATGAGATGCTAATTTCTGAATTTCATTTCATAGTTTTTTTGTTTACACAAAGGGAGTATGATCAACTATTTTTATTTAATACAGGGGAAGAAATATACCATAAACACTTTACTCATTTTCCTGCTATATTATATGACAATCAGGGCATTTATAATAAGAATAACAACAATAATAGTAATAGTGATATTGTTTGTTCCTTTGATATAAGTAGTGATAGTTATAATATAAAAAATATTATTCAGAATAATTGGAAAGTTATACAAGGTAACCGTGATATTTTGCAGTCAGTGGGTACTGATCCAAGTTTTGTATTTCGTAAAACCAATACTCTTAAAAATATCTTGGAACAACACAACACTAATCATTTTACATCTTTCATTAATAAGAAAGGCATGTTTCGATGTCAGCATTGTCAAGTTTGTCGGTATATCTCCGAGGGCCCCTATATTAACATTATAAGCTCTGATAGGATCATAGAAGTTACTGATTACATTGATTGTAACACCAGTGGAGTGGTTTATGTAAGTTTGTGTTCTTCATGCCCCGCTTTTTATGTGGGGATGACCACGAGATCTTTAGCAACCCGGATAAAGGAACATCTATATGCTATTAAGGTCAAAGATCTCAACAATGCTTTATATAAACATTCGATTTCATGTATTAATTATAATAAATTTTTATTTTCAGTATTGGAAAAATGCAAATCAGATGGAAGGGCTGGGGACTTTAAGAATTATATTGAACAACGGGAATGTTTATGGCAGGTTAAATTAAAATCTGATATTTTTCCAGGTTTAAATGAAAGTATTAATTTAAAGTGTTTTTTAAAATATCGTAAGTTGGTTATAAATAAAAATAAAGATATAGATTTAAAGTTATGTTTTAATGTATAAATTCTTATTAGCATTATATCTATTTGCATATTTAATTAATTAATTGTTCCTTTTTAAGTGATTGGGCTATTTATACTGATTGAGTTTCATGTATTTTGTGTATTCTGATGAAGTTGTGACGAAAGCGGAAATTAAATTTCTTTTTTACGCTGTTACCGGTATCCTGTGCTTAGTTCTTCCAGCAGCTTTCTTTCGTTTAGTTTTGAGGTGTTCTGTTATTTACTGAGACACCAGTGTGTGTGTGTGTGTGTGTGTGTGTGTGTGCAGTGGATTATATTTGCTTTGCAGTGTGTGCAAGTGGTTTGCACTTGGGAGGTCTCTGATTTTTAGGTAGGCTTCTATTGAGTATCTCTGCGTATATGGGTTTGTGTGTTGTGACTTTGCTTAGTGTGAGAGATGATGTGTGTGTGCTGACAACCTGTTTGATGTCTGGTTTGTTGTTACGTGAGAGAATTGATTCCAAATTCATAATGTAATTACATCTCTCACATATTTTGTTTGTTTTAGGGGTAAGTGGCTGTCCGTATGCATGAGGCAATTACTACATAGCCTTAGGATGCCCAGGTCAGGCAGGCAGGCAGGCCAGAGAAATGGTTGTGAACTGACCATCAATTATGGCAGGTTTTTACAGTAACTACTATTGGGGAGTGGGCTAGTTTGACCAGATTTTGTTCTAGGATTAACAAAGGTGCTTATTCTGTTGAAGGCTGGGGTGAAAACTATGGCAAAGCTTCTGAGTGCACAACTGAGTTTCCTGCAATGCAGCATGGAAGCTTGGGAGCATTCACTAACCGATGTCTGGAAGAATATTGTCTTTCTAGGCATTTGCGTCTATATAGGGTGCCTATGAACCCAGTTGCACTGTGTGCAGCTACACGCAAGGGCAAAGCTTAAAAATAAGGGAAATTGAGCACTTTTAAGCTAAATTGGCAGTGGGAAGCACCCAAAGAATTTTCCTCCAGTAATCTCCAACTCTGATGGGGCCCAGATTACTCACTTTTGCCACAAGGGTGCAGGCAGGGCCCTTCTAATGTAAGATGGCCGGAATAGTGCTCAGGTGTAACTATACAGTCTAGGTTCAGCAGATCTGAATCTAGGCTATGCTATGTACTAGCTACTTAAAGCAACAGAACTGCTTTTTTAAAGTAGAAAAATACAGTAAAAACAGCAAAATTATAAAATACAGCCAGCAAAGTACAAAGGAATCTCACAAGGTACTTATTTTTTTCGATTTTAGCAGTGGATGCTTTGGATTTCAGCAGAATGTCTCCAGACCTCTAGCAAACGTCACCAAATGGTAAGCATCTCCGGTTAGATGATCTATAGTGGGTACTGCCCTGTGCACAAACTGGCAGCTCTTAGAGCAGCTGTGAACAGTGGGAGACAGTGGAGTGCATTTCCTGTAGAGGATTTTAAACTGGAGTGGTTTGCTTATGTACATGGCACGGGGAGCAATGTTTGTGCGATGCTCAAATGCAAGTTAATCACAGTTAATCTCTCAGGTTAGTCAGCTAAACTTGCAATAAACTTTCCACCAGAAGTTTCCAACTGGGATCAGTTGAATTTAGCTCTGCTCCCACCAGAGTGCAAAAGAACCCTTTTAATGTAAAATTAAATGGTTTTAAGCTCATGTGCAGTAACAAATGATTTACAACAAATGTCAGAATTCCTGCAGTATCAGGAATATTTTTATGCCCTTCCTTGCACTGGTTGCTGTATTCTTTATCCAAGGGACTGCCTGCCATGGGTAGCATGACATCAGGCCATTATACCAAAGCCTACTGTTGATTTGTTGCTTTAAGGTACACCGAACATCACATGTATGCTCCTTGCATATAACGTGGGGTATAAAGGTGATGTCCGGATGTACCAGCCTCAGAACTTCTTTGCTGCCAGTCCAAATGCATCTCTCTTTCATCAGTCTGAATGCCTTCATCCTTACCGTCAGTTTGAACACATCTTTCATTCAGTTTGAACTCCTGCACCTTGTTTGATGGTACAGACCTAGTGCAGATAGGCACCGTGTTGGAGTTTTGTGTTTTCTTGGCTTTTTTGTTACTTCTAGGGGTTAGTGTCATCCAGGAAGAGTAAATGCTAGTGTGGGAGACAGACTCTCCATAAAGATCACCACAATAATTGTTTATTTTGCCTGGGAGCCTCTCACGACCAAACAACCTGTTCTGTTTGTCAGACTTTCATACCGAAGATCCTGCATAGTAGACTTTCTTCCTGGCTTTGTAACTAGAGAATCAGCGGCTTAAGCTTCTCTCTAAGGATACAATGGAGGGAAATTCCCCCTTGAGGGGTCAACCATTAGGGAAGAAGGAGGTTAAAAAACTAAGACCGGAATCTTTTGCTGTTCAGCCTCTGCCTGGTGTATCTCCCGAGGTTGGTGAGAACCCAGAGGTTCACCCAGATTTGCTGACTGATTCTTCTGCCATGACCAGGTTGGAGGCAGATGAATATTGAGCTTGCAGCACATCCAACGAGGCTTTGCAGACGTCCGTTTTGGATGTTCAGGGAGAACCACAGTTGATTATTTCCGAAGGGCCAAGGGGTGTTTTGCATATTTTATTCAGGGAAGAAGTTCCTACTATGGTTATTGAATGCCGTCCTGGGTCAGAGCCTTCTAAGTTTTATAGGGCGGACATTTCTTTAAAGAAGAAACAAAAATGTACACGTTTCTCCTACTCCTAGGGATCCACAGAGTGAGTGGCAGGTCTTTACTAAGGGTTTATTTAATGCTTTGATGGCATTAAAACCTCCTCAGGAGGTTTCTGTTCCAGCACCCCCTTGGTCCTCTACTCCCCTTAAAAGGCCCAGAGAACAGCAGTTATCCGAGGAGGAGTCTGATTCTGATGAGGAATCCCTAGTTTACTCTATTCAGATTCCTTCTCATTTTGGAGTATGGGTCAGAGGAGGAGAAAACGAATAGTCCTGATCATGCCTTTTGAAGACATTTCCTTTGGGGACGCAATCTCTAGGAGAATGGAGTTTTTTAAATGAGATTGTGCTCAATCTCTGAAATCCATAAGAGGAACTATGAGCTGCTGCAGATGGAATCTTCAAAACCTTCTGCTATTCCTGCCGTTTTGGCTGCTTTTTTAGGTGCTTTTTTCCAATGCGTCTAAAGCTCCTGATTCTCTGTCCCCTGCTCGCATGATGCCTGAGGATTGTAACTTTTTGCATAAATGTCCTGCTGCTGACGTCTTAGTGGTGTCTGTAGCATCTGACAACCCTCTCAATTGCTTCCTTCGCCCAAGTTACTGCCTTCTGATAAAGACAGTAGAACTGTGGAAAGGCTAGGTAAGAAGGTTTGCACCTCAGCTACTCTGGCCTTTAGGGCTATTAATTATCAGACCTATATGTCCAGGAAAGTGTTGGCTCTCCTTTCACAGGCATGTCAGCTTATTTCTGAACTCCGACTCTGAGGGTAAAACTTATGCTCTTTCCTTGCTAGGGACTTCCTCTCGAGTAGTTTGTCATTCTATCAAGTGTAGTTATGATGCAGCAGATGCCTCTTCTGGGACTGTTGCTTTTGGTTCTGTAATGAGGAGGTATTTTTGGCTGAGGCTTCAACTTTTACCGGATGATATTAAGGCTAAGTTGATGGATGCTGCTCTTGATAATAAACATTTCTTTGGGGAAGCAGCTGCTGGTTTAAGTCCCTTCAGGACAAGGGGAAGGCTTTACAGGAGCTCAAACATGTGTTTGCCTCTCCTGTGTCTACATTTCAGAGAAACTACTCTAATAAGCCAGCCTTTGTTTGCAAGCAGTCTCACCCTCCTGTTAAGGGCAAAAAGAATGGCAAGTGGGCTCCTCCTGCTAAGGCTACTCAGACTTCTGGGACTCAGAAGTCTCCTTTCCTGATAAGCCAGGTGCTGTAGGACTATGTTTCTACTCAGCCTCATTCCTGTTTCTCTTTCTCTTCCTGTTTGGCTTCAGATTACTCAGGATTCTTGGGTTCTGTGCATTATTCCAGGGGTGTTTCATGATGTGGAAATCCTGACTGCCTTTATGGGCATTCCTCAGCCTCCTCTGGAGCAACTTCCTTTTTTCCCAGAGGTTCTTCAAGACCTTTTGAGTTGGGATACTATTCAGGATGTATCTGTGTCCCAAAGAAGGAGGGTATTTTACTCCAGAATGTTTCTAGTGCACAGAAAGGAGGGTACTTGGAGACCAGGACTAGACCCCTCTCATCTAAATACTTTTCTGAAGGTGCCCATCTTGTGGATGTCTCTTCAGACTCTGTTACTCCCTCGGGCCTATACGATGTCCCTGGAGATCAAGGATGCTTACCTCCATATTCCAATCCATCCTCTTTTCTGGATGTTTTTGCGTTTCTCTGTTGCTTCCTGGCATTTTCAGTTCTCTGCTGTGCCCTTTGGTCTTTCTACTGCCCCAAGGGTACTCAACAAATGCCTTGCTCTTGTGATTGTTTTTTGAAAGCTTCAGGGGATCCAAACATTTCCTTTCTTGGGCAACCTGCTGATTCAGGCATCCTCTCCAGAGATCCTATTGCAAAATCTTTATTTTGCCATTTCCCTTCTTCAGAGCCTGGTTTTCACAATAAACTTCAAAAAGTCTTTTCTGACTCCTTTTCAGGATCATGTTTTTCTGGGTTGCAGGATTCAGACGGTGTCTATGCTGGCATCCTTGACTCCTCTAACAGCCTTAACTCTCATTTCCTTCTTTAAAGCTCTTCTTCCTGTGACCTCTGTTGCAGCCAGGAGGTTTCTGAACACTCTGGGTTTTATGGCATGTACCATTCGTATACTCCCTGTGGGCAAACTCCACATAAGAAAGTTCAATTGGTTTCTGAAGTCAGTGTGGCTTCAACATGCACATCCTCTAGAATTTGTAGATGTCCTTCATGGATGCATCTGCAGTCATAACAAGTGGGTTGTCCTGTCGTCAGGCAGCCCTTCAGTCGGCCGGATTCCAAAGTCCGGGTCCGGCTTCGGCTGATGTCGCACTCCACCCGACGTCATCTCTGTTGGCCTTCGGGTATAAAGGCATCAGCCGACGCCATTTTCCTCAGTCTTTCTTGCCGCGTGGCGCCCGAAGCAGAAGCTGTTCGCAAGTGCCGGTCGGTCGGATCCAGAGATTACTTCTACCGTATACTACTTCGAAGACTTCTAAAGCTAAGTACCCCGTTGGGGACTCTTTCTTGCCTCAGCCGATGTCAGAAAAAGTTAACAATTGTTTAAACTGTGGGAAACAAATACCTCATAAAGATTTCCACTCTTACTGTCTGCCTTGTTTAGGCCCAGCCCACGACGTAGCAGCCTGTTCGGCCTGTGCTTCTTTCAACCGACGAACGCTTAGGCGCCGGTCGGAGTTTGCAGAACAGTTTTTCGGTTCTGATTTTGCGTACATTATGCCGCCGGATCCTCCGACTACCCAATCTACCAAAACGCAAAGATAAAGACCGACACTCGCGGTCCGCGGTTTCGGCGAAACCATGGTCAAGCAAACATGAGTGTCTCGGTTTCGGCCGAAACCGAAAACTGAACAAAGTACAGCTGAACCTATTCCTACAACTGAGGCCCCTGCTACAACTCTTGAATCGACCTCAGAAATTTTACCCACTACGGTGGTTGACTTATCAGACACCATCCCCTTGGATGTCTCTACCCCAGCACGTGGTACTGCTAGGCCTCCAGCAGCCATGTCCATTAAGGCCTTCGCCAGGGCTAAAGCAGCCAAGACTACTAAAACAGTGCCTGTTAAACCCCCCACATCCAGGCCCTCTTCTAGTTCTCAAATGCTTACTTTGGCAGAAGATTTAATTTCTTTAATTTGAGGATCTCAATCTCACCCAGACAGGGCCTCTCAGCCCCCAGAGAAGAGACCTAGGGCAGAGCCCCCCGAGCCAGTGTCCTCTGATGATTCTGCTGATGAATCAGACATAACTGACCAGCCAGAGGCTCCCTTCTCCAATTTTGAAGATTCTGATGCTGAAGAATCCATTCCAGCTGCTTCCCCACCAGAAGAATTCTCCTTTGGGGAAACCTTGCATGCCATGCGAGAACAGTTCCAATGGCAGCAACAGGATTTTTCAGACTCCAGAAAAAGACTTAGGACTTTTCTGCACCTCCCACAGCACAGGCCCTTAGCTATACCTCCTGTTCTCTCTGTGGTGGATGATGCTTTCAATGATGTTTGCTCCGCTCCAGATTCTTTACCCCAGCCCCTGCCAAACCAGACAGATTTTACAGGGTGCCAGATACTCATCACCACCTTTACAAGGCTCCACTTGCAGACCCAGAAACTATATCCCAGGGTCCCAAGGCAGTAGCCGCGACCATAGCTAAAAACCCTATTCCTTCTGAAAGGGAAGCAAGGTCATTAGACAGATGGGGTAAAAGGTCTACACTTCAGCTACTCTCTCAGCTAGAGCTTTAAACTGTCAGTTTCACATGATACAATACCAAGAGTTTATGCTTGATCAGTTAACTAAAAAACTAACCACTGATGAATCTCTTGATAAGAAATATGTATTAGAGATGGTAAATAACATACAACAGGTTAGCAACCATTCCTTAAAATGTGGCTATGATGCACTGGAGGCTTCATTTAGATCAGCCATGACAGGCACAGTGATAAGAAGGCATGCATGGCTAAAGGAACAAGCTTTACCGGATCATGTTAAAGCTAAGTTGCTAGATGCTCCTATGGACAAGACAAGTTTGTTTGGTACACCTGCCCAGCAGGTTATGAAGAAAATGGAAGAAAAGGCAAAATCTGTTCAAACTGTTAAAGATTTCTTGCAGGTTCAACCCCCAAGGTTTAGCAGGAACTGGCCTGCCAAAAATTGGTCCTTTCCTGACTCCACAAAATTTCAAAGGGGCAGGAATAGACGTTCCAGAGGCAGAAACCAATCCAGAGGAGGTGCCTACAGAGGAAGACAGTGGCAAGGTAACAACAGAGGCACAGACACAGCCACTGCCACTACATCAACACAACCACAGTGACTTAACCCTAAATCCGCCTACCAGGGAACAAATAGCAGCTCCTCTAGGCGGAAAGTTAACCTTATTTCCAAAGAACTGGCACTACATAACAAAGGACAAGTGGATTTTACAAACCATAGATCAAGGTTACCGGTTTCACTTCCACACTTTACCAGTCAAAAGAGGAATGCCAAATCTACCTCCAAATCAAAAAACAGAGGCTCTACGCCAGATAATGGAGTTAGCAAACATGAGAGCTGTGGAAAGAGTGCCAACAGCAGAGCAAGGAAAGGGGTTCTACTCCAGACTATTCCTAGTTCCAAGAAAGGAAAAAGTTGGAGACCAATTCTCGACCTGTCCACCTTAAATACATACATCATTGTCCCAAAATTCAAAATGCTGACCCTACAGCAACTTCTTCCCATGCTGGGCAAGGAGTCTTGGCTGGTAACTCTAGATCTCAAGGAGGCATACCTGCACGTCCCCATTCGACCAATCTGCAGAAGATACCTCAGATTTCTTGCAGGATGAGAGCACTATCAATTCTCAGCATTGCCTTTTGGCTTATCTACTGCGCCAGAGTATTCACAAAATGCCTGGCATCAGTAATCGCCCATTGCAGACTTCAGGGAATTCAAATTTACCCATACCTGGACGACTGCCTGCTACAAGGGGACAACAAAAGCAAGCTGACAACAGATTTACAAAGGGTCATTTACTTGCTACAAGCACTGGGATACACAGTCAATTTACAAAAGTCAAGGCTGATACCATCCCAAACAAGGACATTCTTGGGCTGAATTGGACACAGTACAACAAATGGCATTCCTGACTACAGAAAAACAAAAGAACTTCCTCTTTACTTCTTGGCACTAACAAAACTGAACAAGTTAACAGCAAGAAAAGTACTGCAGGCCTTGGGCTTCATGGCATCATGCATAATCTTGGTTCCATTTGCCAGACTACATATGAGAAAACTACAGTGGTACCTAAAGAATTTATGGTCCCAACACAGACACAGTCTAGAAACAGAAATCCCACTAATTCCATGCTTAAAACAGGAGTTCCTATGGTGGGCTCAGGCATGCCAGTCAAACCCAGGCCTACCCTTTCGCAGATGTCAAGCAAGCCAGACCATCACAACAGACGCCTCAGACCTAGGATGGGGGGCCCACATGCTGGACAAATGCGTGCAAGGATTGTGGACACAGGACCAGCTTCAACTGCACATCAACCTAAAAGAAATGCTGGCAGTAAAACTGGCTATCCAAAAGTTCAAACCATTTCTCAAAGAGGGCCAGTTGATGATAAGGACAGACAACACCACAGTCATGTGGTACATCAACAAACAGGGAGGCACTCATTCATACCCCCTATGCAGAATGACCTTGGAGCTGTGGACCCTGGCACTCAGCTACAACATCCAGTTACAGGCAATATTTGTACCAGGGAAAGACAATACCCTAGCAGACATATTAAGCAGAACCACTTCGGATGCCCACGAATGGAAGCTTCACCCAGACATCTTCAAAACCATCTCAAAGAAATGGGGAATGCCACAGATAGACCTATTCGCATCACCTCTCAATCACCAGCTCAAAAAATTCTGCACAAGGACATTCCACCCATTAGCATGGAAAGTGGATTTGCTCTCCTTCAACTGGAAAGGCCTAACAGCATATGCATTCCCGCCTCTTCCTTTGATACACAAGGTACTACTGAAAATCAAGGAAGAACGTCCAAGGATAATCCTGATAGCTCCAAACTGGCCAAGACAACACTGGTACCCACTACTGAGGAGCATGTCTCGGAACAATATGTGGACAATTCCCCTGATGCCTTTGATGTTAACGCAGAACAACTACAGCATCATACATCCAAACCTAAAAACCTTGCAACTGACTGCATGGAACATCACATAACAGCAGCTATTCCAGAACTTTCCCAAAGAGTTAAAGACATTATTCTTGAAGCACGCAGACCTTCAACAAGAAGGAACTATGCTGGAAAATGGAAAAGGTTTGTCATCTGGAGTACGGAAAGAGGAAAAGATGTGTCAAACATAGATATGCCTAACATTCTGGAGTATCTGGCCGAACTTCTTCATTCAGGCCTGTCCTACTCCTCCATCAAGATACATGCATCAGCTATTTCAGCAGAATACAGCTTTGATACACCTGTCTTTACACACCCTTTGCTCAGGCAGTTCCTCAGAGGAATCAAGAATGTAAAACCTCCAAGGAAACCACCATTACCAGCTTGGGATTTAAACTTTGTGCTAGAAAAGTTGACACTATCACCCTTTGAACCAGCAGCAACAGCAGACCTACAACACCTGTCATGGAAAACTGCTTTCCTACTGGCAATTACTTCAGCAAGGAGGGTTTCAGAACTACAGGCCTTAATGGCAGTGCAACCCTTCCTAATCTTCCACCAAGATAGAGTGTCCATGAGGACTAATCCTACAATTATGCCCAAGGTGGTATCCAGAGTGTCTTTAAACCAGGCAATCCACCTACCTACATTCTTTCCCAACCCACAAAACAGAGGGGAAAGAATACTGCATACCTTGGATGTACATAGACAGCTACGCTACTACTTGGACAGAACAAAAAATAGCAGAAAGACTGACCAACTTTTGTAGCCTATGCAACAGGAAGGGAAGGAAAAGCTATTTCCAAACAGACAATCTCCAAATGGATAGGAAATTGCATACGATTCTGTTACTCCTTCCATGGAAAACCAATTCCACAGAACATAAGACCTCATTCTACAAGGGCAACAGCCACTACCACAGCCTTCTTACGAGGAGTGGCAACCAAAGACATTATTGAGGCGGCTACTTGGACCTCCGTGCATACATTTGCCAAGCATTATAATTTGCCTCTATATTCCAGATCCCGAGCAGGGTTTGCCACTGCTGTACTGCAAGGGATCCTAAACACACCATAATCTACTTTTATCCTCCTCCCCTAGTTGGCTATGGTATTCCACCCACTTGTTATGACTGCAGATGCATCCATGAAGGACATAGTACAGTTTTGTACCTACCATAAATGTAGATGTCCGAACTGGATAGCATCTGCAGTCAGGATTACCCTCCCTCCTTCCCTCTGTGGTACTCCTAGGGTGTTTACCCTTCTAATAGCTAGCTGTTGGGGGGGAGTCTTTTATGGTGTATTTGTTTGTATATATGTACATACATGCTTATTGTTGTGTTTACCTCTATCTATTTGGAAACATTGGTATCTATCCAAATTTTAGCCTGCAAGAGGGCTACTGGCATCTGGGGCAAGAAACACTGAGGAAAATGGCGTCGGCTGATGCCTTTATACCCGAAGGCCAACAGAGATGACGTCGGGTGGAGTGCGACATCAGCCGAAGCCGGACCCGGACTTTGGAATCCGGCCGACTGAAGGGCTGCCTGACGACAGGACAACCCACTTGTTATGACTGCAGATGCTATCCAGTTCGGACATCTACATTTATGGTAGGTACAAAACTGTACTTTCCTCTTCTTCCTTGTCTGAAGAAGGAACTTCTATAATGGATTCAGCAGTTTTTGTCTAAATCCAGGGCTCACTTTTCATCCTGTCTTCCCTCTCAGGAACTGTTCACAGAAACTTCAGACGTGGGATGGGGAGCAGCTTTTGGTTACCTAAAGGTGCAGGCAGTGTGGTCGCTTCTTCAGCAGGAGGAGCACATCAGTGTCAAAGAGATGTGTACTTCTGCTGGCTCTTCAGGCTTTTCATCATATCTGCTCTCCAGGGCCCCTCTAGGTATCACAGACAATAACACAGTGATGTGGTATGTAAACAAACAGAGAGAAAAAAGATCTTACTTTCTTTGCCGGTTGACATTCCTGGTATGGGATTTTGCTGTTAAGTATCAAGTAACTCTTCAGGCAGTTTATATCCCTTCAGGTCAAAACATTGTGGCAAACACACTGAGCAAGTCTTTAACTCAATCACACGAATTGATGCTATACAGAGATGTGTTTATGGACATTGTCCACCAGTGGAGTACTTCTCAAATTGATCTATTTGCCTCCCCTCTGAACAGACAATTTCCTCCATTTTGTACCAGAGTCCCAGGTCCTCTGGTTTGAAAGGTGGACACCTTCTGTTTTTCTTGGAGGGGGATGTTTCTTTATACATTTCCTTCCCTTCCTCTCATTCCAAAAGTCCAGTTCAAAATTTCAGCAGGATGCTCCCAAAATCTTGCTGGTAACTCTCTTTTGTCGGTGACAGCATTTGCTCCTTCTGCATTTAGCCAAGGTCCATCACAAGTTACTCACAGGTTGGATCTACTCACGCAAGACAAGGGCTCTCTCATCATCCCTACCTGTCTAATCTTCAGCTGACAGTGTGGGTGATAGGATGTCAATTCCACATAGACGCCTTTTTTCTGAGGACATGTTGAGATTTCTGCAAGAGGCCAGGAAGCCCACTACTAATCCAAATGGAAGAGGTTTTATGTTTGGTGTCTGTCTTGTAACCTGGACCCACTTACTTTGGATGTTCCTTTGCTTCTCTCTTATTTGTGTGAGTTGATCAATGCTGGTTTGGGCTATTCTGTTAAGGCCCACTTATCAGCTACTTCAGCTTGTTTGCCTTTATCTCCTCTTTTAGCTTCTAGTTTTGAGGCTAATGGCTTTGTCAAGGGCAGATCCTGCCTCTTGAACTTGGTTGACTTTTTTGAAACAGTCACTAAGGCCATTGATGAGGGTAAGGCAGTTCACACAGCCTACCTTGACCTAGCAAAAGCGTTCGACACAATACCCCACTCGGGCATCATAGAAAAGCTCACCAGCTTAGATGTAAACCCATATGTCACAAGATGGGTTGCAAACTGGCTCAAGGACAGAACACATAGGGTTAGAGTTGCTGGTGCCATGTCAGACTCCAAGCCGGTCACGAGCGGTGTCCCACAGGGCTCAGTCCTGGGCCCCCTCTTGTTCGGCATTTATTTTTCTGAAGTGCAGGCAAACATAGGGGGATTGTGGCTGACAAAATTTGCAGATGACTGCAAACTGCGCACCATAATTGACACTCCATCAGACACAGACATCCTCCAGAAAGGTCTCATAGAAATGGATAACTGGTGCCAGAGCCATGGCCTTAAGCTAAATGCCAAAAAATGTATAGTCATACCCTTTGGGAAAAACAAGGTAACCCCTAATTACCACATAGGTGGTAATCCATTAAACACGGAAGAAGTTATCAGGGACCTGGGGACCCAAGTTGACAGTAACCTCTCTTTTGACACTCACATTGCCAAAGTAGTTAGGAAGACCTTCTACATTGCCCACATTATCATGAAGGGATTCACATCCAGATCAGTAGAGGTCATTGTACCCCTGTACTCTTCACTTATCAGACCAATGATTGAGTACAACGCCCCATTCGGAATGTACCTTACCAGACACCTGCAGCAGTTGGAAAGACCCCAAAAGTTCCTCACCAAAAGGATAAAGGGGCTCAAACATATGTCATACGATGCCCGACTGAAGAAACTCCAGCTCTATTCAGTCGCATACCGTCTGCTCAGAGGTGATCTGTGCCTGACATACAAGGCCATGTCCAACCTGGAATTAATGGACATGCTCCACCTCAAAAAATCCAAATCCACCAGAGCCACGAGAGCAAGAGACTTAAACCTCAACACGGATATAAATAGGACGTGCTGGAGGGACAGATTCATCACCCAGAGACTCCCTACACTATGGAACAGAATCCCAGTCCATGTGAGGCAGAGCCCCTCACTGACTCTGTTCAAGAGAAATCTTGACGAGTGGATGGGAGATCGTAGGTTTACCCCGGGAATCATCTCTGTATCACTGCTGGACAGAGGCACAGCAAACTAATGGGTATAGTATTCTCATCCTAAGGGGTGGTGAAAGCCACACACACTCTGGCTAGGCTTTTAAATGCCCTAGGGCAGATAGCCTAGTATGAACCTATGAACCTATAAACAATTCCTTAAAGGCGTCCTTCATATGAGACCTCCCAGTAAGCCTGTTCCTTCTCCCTGGGATCTTAATTTTGTTTTGGAGAAGTTAACTCGGGCACCCTTTGAGCCTGTTGCTTCACCCTCCTTGCAACATTGTTCTTGGAAGATGGTTCTTTCGTTGGCTCTTACTTCTGCCAGAGGGGTGTCTGAGCTTCAAGCTCTTTTGGCTTGTACTCCTTTTTTGGTATTTCATAAGAACGGGGTGTCTTAGCATACTAATCCTTCTTTTATGCCTAAGGTGGTTAATAAGTTGTCACTTAATCAGTCTATTCATTTGGCTTCTTTTTTCCTCTCTCTCTACAATCTGCCAGTGAGAGGGTGCTGCATACTTTGTATTTGCATAGACAACTCAGATTGTATTTGGATAAGACTAAGGCTATTAGAAAATCTGATCAGGTGTTTGTTTTTCATGCTCAGTCCTTAGTATTAGCTGTATCCAAGTAAACTATTTTTTCTTGGATTTCTAAGGCTTTTTCTTTTTGTTATACTTTTCGTGGTAAGAGCCTTCCTTCTTCTGTAAAGGCTCGTTCTGCTAGAGCTGTGGCTTCTTCTGGTACTTTTTTTCAAGGGGTTGGATACTAATTCTGTACTTGAAGTAGCTACCTGGACTTCTGTGCATACTTTTATCAAGTACTACAAGTTGGATGGAATCTCCAGAGCTGGTTTTGCTTGGACCATTCTTCATGGCTTCTTACAGGGCTCTACTGCTTTTTCCTCCTCACAAGTTTTTTCTTGAGCTTTGACACTCTCCCATAGGTAAAGAATACTGCAGCAGTGATATGAAAGGACATAGTACATTTGTGTAAAATCTTACCATAACAGTAGATGTTCTTTCCTTCGCTGTTACGGTATCCACTCCCTCCCTCCAACCCCTAGTCATTTTCCTTCCTGGATGTACTAGTTACCTCTTGGATTTCCTTAGACTGGTGTTCCTACTGTGGCAGTCAGTTCTGAGGATGGTACATCTGGACATCACCTTTATGCCCTGTGCTACGAGAGGACCATACATGTGACATTCAGTGTACCTTAAAGCAACAATAGGCTTTGGTATACTGGCTGGACATCGGGCTACCCTTGGCAGGGAATCCCATAGGTAAAGAATACTGCAACAGTGAAGGAAAGGACATCTACTGTTATAAGATTTTACACAACTGTACTTTTTTTTAAACAAGAAACGTCTTTGTGAAATTGTCACGTATGGCATAGGCAGTGTTACATTTATTTAAATGAAAATAAACCATACAACACAATTTCAGTTGCAAACATTATACATTACAAACCATGCTGAGATAACTTTAGCTGCAAACATTATACATCACTTATATCCAGTCATTGTCAGTTAAACATTAATAGCTCATTCAAATCTTGCCTTTTTTTAAACCTTGTTCCTCCTCTGCATGCATTGATCCCACAATTCCCATTTTTTTCTATGTAATGTGCACCTACCCTTTTTCTAAAGATCCCAGTTCCATTTGTTTTACCTGTATTACTCGGCGTTTCGTAAAAATCTACTGCCAATCATTAGCGGACCGGAGTTCCGCTGTGGCGACCCCTTACCGGGAAAAAGCTGAAAGACAAACAACAACAACTAGCTTTGCTACTTCTAGTAAAGTCGGTTTACACTTTGATTTCTATTTTCTTGCAACTGCGTCTTTAACAGCCGTCATAATTAGACTCAGCAAGGCCTTACTATGTTTAGGCAATTAAGATTCCTTATCATAGCTCAAAAAGTAATTGCTTTAGTTGCACCAATTTGCTCGTCCAGTATCTCCAGCAGAGCAGTCTGTTAGGACTGCCAACTCATTGCCCTCCCAGAAAATGTGTTCCCAGTCACCTCTTTCTTCCCTATCACACCTCCAACATTTGCTGTCTACCTGAGGGCAAAATTCTCTGGAGTCTACTTGGGGTATAAAAAGTGCCTTTATAAACACTTCCAAGCAAGTATTCTAAATCTTCTAGACTTTGTTGCATATTTGGGAGACATACATATATCCCCCATTGTTTATTTGTGAAATGCTTATCCAATCTCTCTCTAGTTATGCAATATTTTCTGTGTTCTGCTAATTATTCCAATTTTAGCAGCAACTTCTATTCTAGATTCTACTAAAAACTCTGCCAGTGTTGGGCTTTCATTTAGCCCCCCCCCCCATTTCTTTCTTTGCCTATACTCTTAATAGCAGTCCTCGATAGTGAAGGCAATCTCTAATCAGCAGTCCAAATATGTTCTTGGCATCTTCCCATTCTATTGCCTTTCCCTCCCTAGTTATTTACTCCCAATACCTTGCTTCCTTTGTCAGTCTTCTCCAATATACTCTAGCCCCCTCTTGCCAATGGTCTGTATCCCTAATTGCAGTCACCCCTATCGGCAGAATCTCCTTTCTCCGTTGGCTTAGTTCTTAGAATACTTTCTGCTACTTTATGAACATAATATTCTGCATAATTATTGTTATTCGTCTGCATCCAAAATCCCAGTCTCTCCTTCTTTCTTGAACTCCCCGTTTAATCATCATCTATTTCCACTTTAAAATAGTTTTCTGCTTGTGCTGTGTGTATAGGAACCTTAACTGTGCTGCTGTGAAATACCCCTTCAAATCAGGTAATTCCAATCCGCCTTGTTCTATTGGAAGAATAAGTTTATCCCACTTGACTATTGCCATCTTTCCCTCCTAGATAAAATCCTTCAGCTCTTTATTAATTGTTATCCACAACTTCTCCTCTGGTTGATAAAAGTATGCCTGACCTTTGTACAAGAATAAAGGGGCTAAAAACATTTTAACTGCTTGTATCTTACTATTGATATCCATATAATGGAGCTTCCATTTCTCAGCTTTTGTATTATCTTTTGTTTATTTACGTCCCACATATGATTTTAATCCATACTCCTTAATAATTAATTTTATCAATTGTCTATGCTGACTACATTGTATAAATGTGTATTTTACTGTTTTTTTTTCCTTACTTGTACTTTAATAGAAATTTGCTTAATTATCTTTAATGTATTTTACTTTAATCATGATTTTTTCTTGCTTAGTTGTACTGTGGAGCATTTCTCCCCGGGCCTCTGCTGAAAAGGGCAGCAGCTCATTCGGACCATCAGAGTCAACAAATGTCAAGTAAAATAATATTATGTCCCCATAAATATGGATATTCCTGATTCACTTTGTGTGTGGATGCATAATTTACCGCTATTGCCTTTGTTTTAGCTTAATTAATTTTGTATACCCAAAAGACTTATAACTGTCTCAATCTGTTCCACAACACTGTAATGTCCTTACTTGGTTTTGTCAGGTGTAAAATAATATCATCCGCTAAAGAGAGTCAGCTTTTCTTGAATACCATACCAATTATATCCTTGAATTTCTGAGTCCCTTATTTTCTTTGCCAGTGGTTCTAAATGTAATGCAAATAGCAAAGGGGAGAGAGGAAACCCGTGCTTGGTTCCTCTGCTCAAGCAGAAATTATCAGAGAGGATCCCACCCACTTTAATATTTCCTTCCGATCCCTCATATAGCCTCCTAATCAACCTTATAATTTTTTCAGGAAATGCAAATACTTTCATTGCCCTGCTCATAAAGTCCCAGCTTACTCTGTCAAATACTTTCTCTGCATCAAGTCCAACCAACAACAATGGTGTTTTCTTACATTCTGCTTCCCTCTGGATCATCGTTGCTCTGTTAATGTTAAATGTTTGCCTCCTCTCTACAAAACCACATTGATCCATATCTATCAATTTTGGCATTACATTTTTCATTCTTTTAGACATTATAGACATGAACACTGTATAGTCATTGTTTAGTATTGAAATGGGCCTGTAAGAAGCTTGGTCTGATGGATCTTTATCCTCTTTAGGTATTACAGCTACCACTTTCTGCCACTATGTTGGTACTTCTCCACTTAATACTGTTAAACAAAACTCTAGATCTTTATCCATCTTTTCTGTCCTAGCTTCCAAACGTCCACAGGAATGTCATCTATTCCAGGGGACTTTCCTGTACATTGGTTATACATCACAATTTTTATCTAATCTCCTCCTGTCCTTACCGTTAGTATATTGAGCTTCATCTACCTCTGATCTTGGCATATTTAATTCTTCCATTAACATCCCCATTTGTATCTTTTCTTGATTTTCATCTTTCTCTGCTTTATAAAGACTTTCATAGAATTTCCAAAATATTTCTAATACCGCTACAGGATCTCTTGTTACCTTCCTTGTTATAAGTTCCCTAAACTTGGTGGCAGCCCTTTCTACATTCTGTTGCATGAATCTTTGTGCTAAAAGTTTTTGTGCTGTAGTGTTATCAAAAATAGTTGTTTAACAGTAATCTTTCTGAACTAGTTTTTATTATTGAGGTAATCCATTGTTTCTATTTAGCATTTTCTTCTTCTTCTGTGAAATTCCCCATATTCTGCAATATGTTAACATTTCTCAGTCCCTCTAAATAATTCTTAACCATAGCACCCTTTGATTTATTTCCACCATATTTTTAAACTCTACCTTAATTTTATCCCACTTCCTGCCTATATTTTCAGAAGTAATTTGTATCCTCTTGAATAGCTCCTAAATAATCTCCTCTACCCATTCCTTCAGTTCCTCTCTTTTCAACAGATAGGCAGGAAAGTGCCATTGTCTCATTTTTAATTCATTGCACTGTGTTTTTATTTTAGTTATTATTGGTGCATAATCTGAAATAGTTATTGGGTGTATCTGAAGACCTTCAATTAAATGCACATGTTCCTGTGAAATATAAATTCTGTGTGAACTAGCCAAGATGTTCTTCGTGTTTCACTGTTGCAGTCATTACACTTGGGTTATCTGCCTGCAGGTAGCCCTCAGTCAGCCCGAATACCAGAGTCTTGGGATTTCTGCATCAGATGCTGTCGCTTCTTCCATGACGTTAGGTCATCAGGGATATAAAACCAGCAGCTGACGCCATTGCATCAGTTTTTCTTGCCGAGCGGGAGCCCAAAGCAGAAGCAGTTCGCAAGTCACGGTCGGCCGCTACCTGAAATTTTCGGTTTTCGAGTTTGTAATCCTGAAGTCTTCTAAAGCTAAGTACCCCATTGGGGATCCTTTTTTCTTGCTCTAACCCAAATTGTCCTGCCTGTGGAAAGCAAATACCTCACAGAGATTTTCATTCTTACTGCGTCACTTGTTTAGGCCCAGACCACAATGTCCCTTGCTGTCGGGTTTGTGCCTTGTTTAACGCCCGAACTGTTCGTCATTGGGCTATCTTTGTCACTAAATTCTTTCACTCTCATTCTCTGTATTCCAAAATGACTTCGATAAGCCATCTGACTACCGATCTTCCAAAAAAAAAAAAAAAAATGTAAAGATAAAGACAGAGACAGACCGCATAGGTCCAAAACTGCCGACGGCTCTTCCGTTAAGCTAGTCGCCAGTCCGCCGGTACTCAGTGAGGCGCCTTTGCAGCCCTTGATGCCCACTTCTACAGGTTCACAGGCCTCTGCTGAGACCCATTCAGGGTCCGATATGCCGCAAGATGCTTCTTCGACTACAGAACCTGTGGATGTCTCTACCTTAGATGGATCCGGAGCCGCTGTGCAGGCACTGGCTTCTGAGGGTGTATTCCAAAGTAACAATGTTCAAATTAAACTGACAACTTCGTTTTTAGCTAAAACTACCGAGTTTCTGAGGCCCAGAGTATGCACTATGCCTAGAAAACTGACGACCAAAGCACATGCTCAAGCTCCCGTGCCACAAAAACAAATGCTTAGAATGGCTGAAGACCTTATTACCCTAATAAGGGGAAGCCAGCCTTCCCCTGCTAAGAGACAAAGAATGGAGTTACAATCTGATTCTACAGATCAGGAGTCTGATGACTCTGACCCTTCTGATTATCAGGACATACCCTTTTCAACCTATGAGGATTCTGATGCAGAGGAATCCATTCCCTCTGCCTCCCATCCAGAGGACTTTTCTTTTGGTGAAGCATACTTTAAGAGAGCATTGCCGCTGGGAGTGCCAGGACTACCCTCAGTCCAGAAAGAGACTCAGAGAATTTTGAGTTGCCTCAGCACAGGCCTCTAGCTATACCCCCTGTCCTGGATGTTGTAGATGTTTTTATGGAAGCTAGTCTTACTCCAGATACTGTACCCCCAGCCCCTAGGAAACCTGACCAGTACTACAGAGTACCCGATTCCCACAAATTTCTCTTTGAAAAGTCCTGCTGCGGATCCAGAGACCATTTCCCAGGGACCTAAAGGTATTAAGGCTACTACAGCCAAAAATCCTACCCCTTCAGACGGAGATTCCAGAGCTTTAGACAGATGGGGTAAGAAGGTATATACCTCTGCAACTCTTACCATCAGGGCAATGAATTGCCAGTTTCACATGTTGAAGTACCAGCAGCCTATTATGGAACTAATTAAACAAAAAATGGTGTTACTTCCAGATTGTGCAGAAAATAAAGATTTACAAGAGCTAATGCATTCTGCAAACCAAGTTAGTAACCATACATTGCAGTGTGGCTTTGATGCCCTAGAAGCATCTTGCAGGGCTGCAGTCACTGGGTCTGTACTGAGAAGGCATGCTTGGCTGAAGGTACAAACCTTGCCAAAATCATGTCAAATACACATTACTAGACATTCCTTTAAATAAGGACTGTTTATTTGGCACCAAAGCAAAGAGGTTCTTAAAAAGATGGAAGAAAAAGCTAAATGTATGTAAACTGTTAAAGAATTCTTACAAGTGCAACCACCTAGATTTAGTAGGCATTGGCCTTCTAATAACTGGTCCTTTCTAGCCTCTTCCAAGCCTTCTCAGACCAAACCCAGGGGAAACGGGCCACCCAGACTACAGTCTCAGGGTATGCAGAAATCTAAACAATAGAGTGTCCCCTCCTCAAAAACAGGGAGTGGTAAGCCACCCCCTTATGGAAAAAGTTCACAATGACTTCTCAGTTATCCTTCCCAGCCCTGCCCACTTACTTGTGCCCCTAGGAGGAAAACTTGCCCTTCATGCAAAAAACTGGATGTCCATTACTCAGCTCAGATGGGTCCGAAACATTGTATCCCAGGGGGACAGATTGTACTTCCATACACTGCCAACCCCAAGTGGGTTTCCAGACCTTTCTCCAAACCAGTGGGCAGAGGCTCAAAAGCAGTTACTTTCCCTGTTCAATATCAGAGCTATTCAGCCTGTTCCAGTGGAACAAAAGGGGCAGGGTTTCTATTCCAGACTTTTTCCTGGTGCCCAGAAAAGAGGGCTCTTGGCACCCAATCCTGGATCTATCAACTCTTAACACCTTTCTGGTGGTCCCAAAATTCAAGATGCTTACCCTGCAACAGCTTCTCCCTATGCTAGCCAAGGATGCATGGTTAGTCACCCCTAGACTTAAAAGAAGCTTATTTCCACATCCCCATAAGGGAGTCCTGCAGGAAATAGCTACGCTTCAGGGCAGGCTGTGTGCACTATCAGTTTTCTGCACTTCCCTTTGGCTTATCTACTGTGCCCAGAGTATTCACAATGTGCCTGGCTCCAGCCATTGCATACTGCGGGCAGAGAAATATCCAAATTTTCCCATACTTGGATGACTGCCTGATTCAGGCGAACAGTCAGGGATTGCTACTTCAGCACCTGGCATTTGTAAAAAGCCTTCTCACTTCATTGGGGTACACCATCAACAAAAACAAATCACAACTGGTACCAAGTCAAAAGATTACATTCCTGGGAGCAAGCTTGGAAACAACTTCCCAGATGGCATTTCTCACCTCAGAAAAACGATTAGCCACCAGAACCCAGCTATCTGCAAGACAAATACTGCAAGTCCTAGGATTCATGGCCTCATGTATTCTACTAACTCCATATGCAAGACTGCATATGAGGAAACTTCAATGGTACTTAAAAAGTCTTTGGTGCCAGCATTCTCAGGACCTGGATACAGTAATTCCAATCATACCTTGTCTGAGGGCAGAGTTCCTTTGGTGGGCAGAAGCATGCAACTACAACAAGGGACTGCTTTTCACTCAACCCCTCACTGCCCAAACCCTGACAACAGACTCATCAGACTATGCATGGTGGGTCCACATGGCAGGCAAATGCATTCAGGGCCACTGGTGCCCAGCCCAGATTCTCCTGCACATCAGTCAGAAAGAGATGCTAGCTGTACAGAATGCTCTGACAGCCTTCAAATACCTAATCCTTCCAGGACAGCTGCTCATAAAAACAGACAACACCACAGTTATGTGGTACATAAGCAGGGGGGAATCCATTCTTACCCACTATGCAGGTTAGTCATGGCCCTGTGGAACACAGCCTTGAGCTACCAAGTGCATCTACAAGCTCAATTCCTGCCAGGCAAACAAAATTCACTGGCAGACGTCTTAAGCAGAAATCTCCTAGACCCACATGAGTGGAAACTGGAAACCAACACCTTCAACCTTCTGATCCTGAGGTGGGGGACACCAGAGGTGGACCTATTTGCCTCCCCTGAGAACCACCAGTTGAGCAAATTCTGCACCAGGAACCCTCGCAGCAGGGCCTAGAAGATGGATGCCCTAGCCTTTCAATGGGAAAACGTCTCAATTTATGCCTTTCCCCCTCTGCCCCTCCTCTCAAAAGTACTACTCAAGATAAAACAGGACAGGCCAAGGGCAATTCGTATTGCCCCAGACTGGCCACGCAAACACTGGTACCCACTCTTCCACAGTCTGACAACAGTGCCACCCTGGCACCTTCACTAGACTCCTATGCTGCTGTCAGCAGGAGGGACAGATTTTGCACCCACAGTTGCAATCCCTAAACCTTGCAGCCTGGCTTATCCCTTGAATACTCCACTAGCAGCCCTCAGCAAACAGGTGCTAGATGTCATTCTTGAAGCCAGAAGGCCTAGTACTAGAAAATCCTATGCTGAAAAAGATATTGTTCTTGGAATCAGTCTCAAGGGAAGGACACAGCAGTGCCCTCCTTACCTCTAATCCTGGATTACCTAGCAGAGCTACTCCACAGAGGCCTATCCTTCTCCTCCATTAAGATTCATGCCTCTGCCCTCTCAGCTCATTATAATACTGAGACACCTCTATTTTCTCACCCTCTCATCAAACATTTCCTGAGAGGGGCTAACAACTTAAGGCCCCCAAGGAGAGCACCTACCCATGCCTGGGACCTTAACTTTGTATTGGAAAAGCTCATGTTTCACCCATTTGAACCTGCAGCTTCAACAGAGTTAAAATTCCTCTCTTGGAAAACAACCTTGCTTTTAGCCATACCTTTAGCAAGAAGAGTGTCTGAGTTACAGGCACTAATGGCTGTGGAACCCTTCATTATTTTCCATGCTGACAGGGTTTCCCTCAGGACTAACCCGTCCATTATGCCTAAGGTGGTGTCCACTGTGGCTCTAAACTAATCCATCCATTTGCCGACCTTCTTCCCTAACCCTCAGAATAAAGGGGAAAGGATCTTGCACTCCTTGGATGTGCACAGACAGCTCCAGTTTTACCTTGACAGGACTAAACTTTTCAGAAAGTCTGACCAGTTGCCAGTCAGCTTTGCTACAGGGGCAAGAGGGTAAGACTATTTCAAAGCAAACTATTTACAAATGGATAACACACTGCATCCATTTCTGCTACAAGCACCATGGAAAACCTACCCCACAGGGGATCAGACCACATTCCACTAGGGCTACTTACACCTCTACAGCATTTCTTAGGGAAGTCCCTACCAGGAACAATTCTGGAAGCTGCAACCTGGGGTTCTGTACACACATTCACCAGGCATTACCATTTACCAATCTTTTTTAAATCCAGAGCTGGCTTTTCTACAGCAGTCTTGCAAGGCCTACTAGCCAACCCTAACACTTCTTGACTGCCTCCACCCTTCCTCAGCTTTGGGAATCAACCCAAGTGTGATGACTGCAACAGTGATACACGAAGAACATAGTACAGTTGTGTACACTTACCATAAATGTAGATCTTCAAGTGTATTCACTGTTGCAGTCCTGGTTTCCCTCCTTCCAGCCCCCTGGCTTTCTCTGTCGTTCTACCTCTCCTCTCTATGGCCATACCTAATGGCATTCGTATTTACTTTTTACTGGTAGTGTTCACCACCATATACTAGCTTCCTATTTTGGGGGCTGCTGACATTTGGCGTTGGCTGCCTGTTTTATACCCCTGATGACCTGACATCATGGAAGAAGCGACAGCATCCGACGCAGAAATCCCAAGACTCTGGTATTTCAGCCGACTGAGGGCTACCTTCAGGCAGATAACCCAAGTGTGATGACTGCAACAGTGAATACACTCGAACATCTACACTTATGGTAAGTGTACACAACTGTACTTTTTTATATCTTGGTGAATAGTATGTAAATTCCCTCCAAACTCCTATTTCTGAAATCATATTTTCCATGCCAAATATTTTCATAAATTTCTTCAAAAATGTACCCTCCTTTGTTATACTTTCCCCTCAGGTCCCGTCCAGTCACATCTTCACTGCTGCAAATCAAATAACAGTTCCCACCTGTAAACAATATTCCTTGCTGAAAACGCATTATTTCTCCCAGAATTTTCTTAAGGTCCATTATAGCAGCTTTAGGTGGAATATAAATACATGCCAGAGTTATCCTTCTCCCTTGCCAGTAGCCCCTACTACAGAATGAACTGGCACCTCACCTAAGCACCATATTCAATCATAGCCTCACCACAAGCTTTGTGCCCACTGAATGGCACACAGTGACAGCTATCCCACTCCACAAAGGAGGAGCCACCAAGGACCCTGGGAACTACCACACCATTAGCCTAACAAGCCTGGTCTGCAAGGCCATGGAACATATCATCATGGAACTTATAAACAAAGACATTGGTAATCTTCAAACTCTGGACCCCACCCAGTTTGGGTTTGCAAAAGGCAGATCATGTCTCCTAAACCTGATAGACTTCTTTGAAGCAGTTACCAGAGCCGTAGACTATGGTAAGGTGGTTCACACAGCCTATTTAGATCTAGCCAAGGCTTTTGACACCATTCCCCACTCTGGAATTATAAATAAACTCACTAAACTAGGTATAAATCCCTATGTCACAAGATGGGTTGCCAACTGGCTCACTGACAGAACCCACACTGTTAAGGTAGCAGACTCCAAATCCGACTTCAGACCAGTGACAAGTGGAGTGCCACAGGGTTCAGTTATGGGTCCTCTCCTGTTTGATATCTACTTTTCTGACGTACAGGCCAACACAGAGAAGGTCTTTGGCTAATGAAGTTTGCAGATGACTGCAAACTAGGAGCCATAATCGAAACTCCTAACGATGTGGACATCCTACAAAAGGGCCTCACTGAGACAGATGCCTGGTGTCAAAGCCACGGCCTCAAGCTCAATGCCAAAAGGTGCATTGTCATCCCCTTTGGTAAAAACTCTGTACACATGAGCTACCACATAGGTGGTAGTCTGTTCAACACCGAAAGTGTGATGAGACCTTGGCACACAGGTGGACAGTAGTCTCTTCTTTGATAATCACATCGCCACAGTAGTCAGGAAATCCTTCTACATGGCACACCTCATCATAAAATGTTTCTCATCCAGGAAAAAAGAGGATGTTATGTAGTCCAATCTCGCCTACATTCTTACCCTTGGGTTCGGAGCCAAACCTCGGCTCCGACTCAGCCATACTCTAGCTTGAAGTCTTCAATTGGCTCGTGGCTAAGAGGTATCCCATGCTGCAGTGCGCCTATCCCCCATATCTCATTTGCCACTCGTGCAGCTCAGACGTGGTCTCGCTCTTGGCCATGGCCAAGTACAAATTTTCTACTATTTGTTTGATTTAGTAGCTCCAAAAGCTATTTTAATAGCTAGTTTGTGTGTGTTTTTACTTCTAACGGTTTATTGAATTTTTCTGGTATCCCATTTCCCTTGGTATTTACGAGCTACGCCCGTTTCAGTTAGAGGACCTAGTCCTCCCCTGTTTTTTTTCTGTTCTTGTTCTGATTGTGTAGTAGGCTAATTCCCCTTGTTAGCGGGTTCCTTGTGGTGTGACTGTTGCTGTTCCCCTGTTTTTTTCCTGGGCTAGGCCCGTTTAACTTAGAGGACCTAGTCCTCCCTGTGGTTACCTCGCGGTCTCTAGGCCATTTGATTTAGAGGCTCTAGTTTCCTGCGCTTCTTTGATTTCTGTGGTGAAGGTGCCCCTACCATTTTCCCGTGTGTGTGTGTCTTTGTCTCAACATGTCTAAGGAATCTAAAGAGCACAGGCCTTTGGGCTTCGAAAAGTGTGTTGTGTTTTCCTGCCAGAAGAGAGAATTCAGGTTTTACAGCAGCAAGTCTACGCTCTACTACCACTGAAGAAGGTCAAGGCAAACGTGGTCCTCCAGTTGTTAGGGACTATGGCTGCCACAATTATGCTAGTCCCTCTTGCAAGACTTCACATGAGGATTCTTCAGTGGCTACTTTTTGCCCAGTGGTCTCCTCAGCACCTTCCACTCTCCCACTTTATTGTAATAACTGATAGGTGCAAGCAGGATATGCGCTGGTGGCTTCAGACCAGCAATCTCAACACGGGTATGCCTTTTGTTCTTCCTCCACCGATTGCCACTGTGACCACGGATGCCTCCCAGATCGGGTGGGGGGGCATTTTCTCAGCAGGACTGTCCAAAGCACATGGCAGGAACACGAGATCCATTTGCATATCAATGTCTTAGAGATGAGAGCGGTGCTATTAGCGTTGCAAGCACTTCAAAGCTTTCTTCCTCATGGGACAATTGCAATCCACTCGAACAACATGTCAGTGGTCTGGTATGTGAACAAATAGGGAGGAACCAGGTCATATCCCCTTTGCAGAGAGGCTCTTCGAGTGTGGCAGTGGGCAGTATCTTCCCAGCGCTTTCTAGTGGCAACGCACATTCTGGGGAAGTCCAACATGATTGCCGACAGGCTGAGCAGAGCTATTCTGATGCCTCACGAGTGGTCCCTGAATGAACAAGTGGCGGAACGGATTTTACGCAGATAGGGTCAGCCTTGCTGTGATCTATTTGCCAGCTCCCTCAATGCCAAATGCAGCAGCTGCTTCACCCTTATTCCCCCAGAAGGGGAAGCACCCAGGGATGCTCTGGTTCACGATTGGCCCTCCGGTCTTCTCTGTCTTCTCTCCAATTCCCCTGATAATGAAGGTTATTCAGAAAGCACAGTCTTTGGGAAGCAAAATGGCACTGATTGCTCCACACTGGCCTCATCAGATCTGTTTTCCTTTTCTTCACCCTTATCTAATGGACGAGCCATGGATTCTGGACCCAGAGCTGGATCTGTTGACTCCTATGTCAGGGCCGATGTTCTTCGTGTTTCACTGTTGCAGTCATTACATTTAGGTAATCCTGCTGGCAGGTTGCCCTCAGCCGGCCTGAATTCCAAAGTCTTGGGTCCTGCGTCGGCTGCTGTTGCCCCTTCCCTGATGTCAGGTCGTCAGTGGTATATAAGAAGCAGCCGGCGCCATTTTCTTCAGTCTTTCTTGCTGCGCGGTGCCCGAAGCAACAGCAGTTCGCAAGTGCCGAACAGCCAACTCCTGAGATTTTCGTGTTTGAGTTTGAAATCCGAAGTCTTCAATAAAGCTAAGTACCCCATTGGGGAAACTTTTTTCTTGCTCCAGACCGATGTCAGAAAAAGTTAATAATTGTATTTCTTGTGGAAAGCAAATACCTCATAAGGATTGTCATTCTTACTGTATTCCTTGCCTAGGCCCTGATCACAACATTACTGGTTGTCAGTTTTGTGCTAGATTTAACCAACGCACTATTAAGCATCGGTATGATTTTGCTTTAAACTTTTTTGGACACCAGTTTAATTATCCTGAAATGTCGTTGGATAGCCATCCGACTACTGTAGTTTACAAAAAACGCAAAGAAAAGGGTAGAGAAAAACAACCGAGGCCCAAAACCGACGACGAAGCTTCTCCTAAGCCAGTCCTCAATGAGGCACTTTCGCAGCCCATGACGCCCACTACTTTAGAGTTGCAGGCCACTACCGACTCCCACATGGAGTCAGCCATGCCACTGGATACTCAAGGTATTGGAGCCTCGGACGCTAATCCCTCATATGGGTCCGGAGCCGCTGAGCAGGTTCCGGCTTCTGAGGGTGTATTCAGGCCTAAACATCTTTACATTAAAACGACTTCAGCTTCAAAAGGAAAGACTAAAGCACCTTCTAAAGTAAGGAAACAAACTCAAGAGCCACGTGGACAGGCCTCTATGCCCAAAAAACGATGCTCAAAATGGCCGAAGACTTGATTGCATTGATCAGGGGTTCCCATCCCCCTCCTGATAAGAGGCCTAGGCAAGACACTGACTATGAATCTTCAGATCAGGTTTCCATTTCTTCTGATTCCTCTTCTGAGCAGGAATATTCTCTTCCCCCCCATGAGGATTCTGATGCTGAAGAATCTATACCTTCAGCTTCTGCTCCTGAGGACTTTTCCTTTGGGGAAACCTTGCATACCATGAGGGAGCATTTCCACTGGGAGAGCCAAGATTTTTCAGAATCTAAAAAGAGGCTCAGGGATTTTCTTTTACTACCTCAGCACAGGCCTCTAGCCATTCCTCCTGTGTTAAACATTGTAGATGATGTGTTTTCGGAGTCTAGTCTGACCCCTGACTCCTTACCCCCAGCTCCTGTTAAGCCTGACAGATATTACAGGGTTCCTGACTCACACAAATTTATTTTTAAAAACCCTGCTGCTGACCCAGAAACTATTTCACAGGGTTCAAAGGGAGTTGAGGCTTCCACTGCAAAAAAACATCCCCCTCTGACAAAGATTCAAGGGCACTGGATAGATGGGGGGGGGGAAAAGTTTACACATCTGCAACTTTGGCTATAAGGGCCTTAAACTGTCAATTTCATATGCTTAAGTATCAGCAACATGTCATGGGATTGCTTAAACAGAAAATGTTAGATTCTGAATGTGCAGAAAACAAGGAAATGCAGGATTTATTGTATGCAGCAGAACAAGTTGGAAAACATACTTTGCAATGTGGTTTTGATTCTTTGGAGGCCTTCTGCAGGACCGCAGTTACAGGTTCTGTAATTAGGAGGCATGATTGGTTAAAGGAACAAAATCTGACTGATCATGTTAAAGTTAAATTACTAGATGCGCCTTTACAGCATGATACTTTGTTTGGTGTTAAGGCAGAAGAGGTGTTAAAGAAAATGGAGGACAAAGCTAAATCTATGCAAGCTGTCAAAGATTTTTTTACAAGTACAGCCACCTAGGTTTAGTAGACACTGGTGTACAAAAAATTGGTCCTTTCCTGTGTCAGACACACCTCAAAGGGGCAGATCCAGACGCTCTAGGGGCAGATCCCAGGCACAATGTTCTTATAGGTCCAAGCAACGGGGTGCTTCTACCTCCAAAGCTGGAGAAGATAGATCACAAACATACAGAAAACAGTCCCAATGACTTCCCCCTCCCTGCACCAAGCACTTATCTTCTGGCAGCACCCTTAGGGGGAAAACTAGCACTTTTTGCTCAAAATTGGCACATCATAACCCAGGACAAGTGGGTTCTAAACATAGTGTCACAAGGCTACAAGTTCCATTTCCATACTCTGCCAAAGGCAAACAGCTGACCAGATCTGCCAAAAAATCAATGGGCAGAGGCACAAAAACAAGTTTCATCCCTCATGGACATGGGGGCCATTCATCAAGTACCAGAGCAAGAGCAGGGACAAGGATTTTACTCAATACTGTTCTTGGTACCCAGAAAGGACAAGTCCTGAAGGCCAATACTGGACCTATCTATTCTGAACACTTTCCTGGATATTCCAAAATTCAAAATGTTGACTTTGCAGCAGCTTCTGCCCATGCTGGGCAAGAATGCTTGGCTTGTGACTTTAGACCTAAAAGAGGCATACCTGCATGTTCCAATCAGACAATCATGCAGAAGATACCTAAGATTCAAGGCTGGTTCAATACATTACCAATTCTCTGCACTGCCCTTTGGCTTATCTACTGCACCCAGGGTCTTTACAAAGTGCCTGGCACCAATAATTGCATTCTGCAGACAAAGAGGAATACAAATACATCCTTACCTGGACGACTGTCTCATTCAAGCAGAGAATAAGAACATTCTTCTTCAACATCTGGCATTTGTGAAAAGACTTCTAACATGCCTAGGGTACACAGTCAGCAGAAAGAAATCAAAACTAGTACCCTCACAAGAGATAACATTCCTGGGTGCATGCTTGAATACAACTGCCCAGATGGCTTACCTCACGCCAGACAAAGAAAGGCAACTGACAACCTATTCCAAAATGTTGGCAACAAAGGCCCAGTTATCCGCAAGAAAAATTCTGCAGGCTTTGGGCTTCATGGCATCCTGCATCCTACTAATTCAATATGCAAGACTGCATATGAGGAAACGTCAATGGTACCTAAAAAGTGTTTGGACTCAGCATTGCCACAGCCTGGAAACAGTCATTACTCTCATTCCCTGCCTGCAACAGGAGTTTTGAAGGTGGGCAAAGGCTTGTCACCAGAACAAGGGACAGCCATTCACATTACCTCCAGCCAGGCAGACACTAACAACGGATGCATCAGACTATGCCTGGGGAGCCCACATGGCAGGAAGATGCATTCAGGGTACATGGTCCTCAAACCAGATGCATCTACATATTAATCTAAAAGAGATGTTAGCTGTTCAAAATGCCCTGACAGCCTTCAAGACCTTATTCATCCGGGACTACTGATAAAGACAGACAACACCACGGTCATGTGGTATATAAACAAGCAGGGGGGCACACATTCTTACCCCCTTTGCAGACTAGCCATGACCTTGTGGGACACAGCTTTGACTTAGTACATCTGAAGGCACAATTCCTGCCAGGAAAGGAAAATACTCTGGCAGATGAACTAAGCAGACACCTCATGGATCCCCACGAGTGGAAGCTAGATCCACAAGTCTTCACCATGATAAGGAAATGGGGATGCCCGGACATAGATCTATTCCCCCTCCCCCTCTCAATTACCAACTAAAAAGTTTCTGCACAAGGACTTATCACAGACAAGCATGGAAAGTGGGCGCCCTATCTTTCAGCTGGAAAAACCTATCAGTATATGCCTTTCCTCTACTGCCTCTCCTCCCCAAGGTTCGCTAA
This sequence comes from Protopterus annectens, assembly GCF_019279795.1. Taxonomy (NCBI): domain Eukaryota; kingdom Metazoa; phylum Chordata; order Ceratodontiformes; family Protopteridae; genus Protopterus; species Protopterus annectens. Next base: position 1,818,742,193 of record NC_056728.1, read on the forward strand.
AGTTCAGACAGGAGTAGCCAAAGATGATACTGATTGCCCCAGACTGGCCACACCAGTACTGGTATCCAATACTAAGGAACTTATCTCTATACCCAGCTTGGACCTTACCTCAGATACCTCAACTACTGTCCCAGCAAACCAATCAGATCATGCACTGCCAACTCAGGACATTAAACTTGGCAGCATGGCGGATAATGTAGTCATACAAAAAACACCTCTCGGTAAAGCTGTGATGGGTGTCATTCTGGAAGCCAGAAGGCCTAGTACTAGAAAGTCTTATGCTGGGAAATGGAGGAGATTCTGTGCCTGGAATCAGGCACAAGGAACTGATACAGTAGTACCAAATATTCCTCAGATTTTGCAATACTTAACTGAGATGCTGGACAAAGGCCTATCCTTTTCATCAATTAAAATTCATGCCTCTGCCATTTCGGCTCATTACAGTACAGAGCCACCAATCTTTTCTCATCCTTTAAGGCAGTACCTCAGAGGAGCCAAAAATTTAAGGCCCCCAAGGAGACTACCAATACCTGCATGGGACCTCAACTATGTCTTGGAAAAGCTCACCTTGCCTCCTTTTGAGTCAGCTGCTACTGCTGATATGAAGTTTTTATCTTGGAAAACAGCTCTGCTCTTAGCAATTACTTCTGCAAGACGGGTTTCAGAGCTACATGTGCCCATGGCTGTGGAACCATTCATCATTTTTCATCCAGACAGGGTCTCCCTGAGGGCAAACTCAACATTTATGCCTAAAGTAGTGTCCAGTGTGGCTCTTAACCAAGCCATCCATCTGCCAACCTTTTACGCAAATCCACAGAACAAGGGGGAGAGAATTCTGCATTCTTTGGACGTATGCAGACAGCTTAGATTCTACTTGGACAGAACCAAAGCTTTCAGGAAGACAGAGCAATTACTAGTGGCATATGCTGTGCAAGATCACAAGGAAAGCCTATCTCAAAGCAGACTATTTCTAAGTGGTTAGGCCATGGCATTCATTTCTGCTACCTACACCATGGCAAGCCAGTGCCTAAGGGCATTAGGCCTCATTCCACCAGAGCTACAACCACCTCAACAGCCTTTCTAAGGGGAGTACCAACCAGAGACATTTTAGAGGCGGCTACTTGGAGTTCAGTGCACACCTTTACAAAGCATTATCATCTGCCACTCTACTCTAAATCTAGGACAGGCTTTGCCACTGCAGTTCTGCAGGGCTTCATAGCCGCTCCTACTGCTGCCTAGTTCCAGCCTCCCAACCATAGCTTTGGGACTCTACCCAAATGTAATGACTGCAACAGTGAAACACAAAGAACATAGTACAGTTGTGTACACTTACCATAAATGTAGATGTTTGAGTGTATTCACTGTTGCAGTCCAGGTTACCCACCCACCTTCCCCCTTTTTACTTTTGGAACTTATCTTTCCTTCTCTGATTTATACTACCTATGTGGTGTATTTGCTTATAGATGAATGTAAAATTTATATTGGTGTATTTCTGAATATATATATATATATATATATATATATATATATATATATATATATATATATTTATAAAGTTTGGCTACCCTTTTTGGGGGCACCTGACATCTGGGGCAGGAAAAACTGAAGAAAATGGCACCGGCTGCTTCTTTTATACCCCTAACGACCTGATGTCAAGGAAGGGGTGACAGCAGCCGGCGCAGGACCCAAGACTTTGGAATTCAGGCTGGCTGAGGGCAACCTGCCAGGAGTATTACCCAAATGTAATGACTGCAACAGTGAATACACTCGAACATCTACAGTCATATACATTTGAGCCTATGTCACATCTTACACAACTGTACTTTCCATCCCTCCATCCAGACCCTCAGATTGACAGCATGGCTGCTTCAATTCCGTCCCTAGTCAGGCTTCATGATTTTTCACCAGAGGTGGTTCATATTCTGTCTTCCTCCCACAAGCCTTCTACTAGGAAGATTTATTCCAGTAAGTGGAAGAAATTCTCCATTTGGGCTCATGAAAGACAGATTGATCCCTATACAACTCCCATCTCATCGGTTTTAGAGTTTTTATCTCAACTGTTTATTCAGGGATCTGCTGCCGCAACTATCAAAGTGCAGTTGGCAGCCATTTCTACTTTTCATGTTGCTAATGAACCCAATCTAATGGCGCACAGACTTTGTAGGGCTTTTCTCAAAGGGACGATGCTACGTTGACCTCCGATCTTTGATCCTGTTGTGCCATGGGACCTTAATTTTGTGCTACAGCAGCTTACCTCGCCTCCTTTTGAGCCCGCGGCAACCTGTGGGATTACATTTTTGTCTTGGAAGACACTCTTTTTGATAGCCATCACTTCAGCTAGGCGGGTCTCTGAACTCTAAACTTTATCAGTCCGGCCCCCTTACTTGATATTTCACAAGGATAGGGTTTTGCTAAGTCCTAATCCATCCTTTACGCCTAAGGTTGCCTCAGTGGTCAATCTCAACCAGTCTATTGAGTTGCCTGTGTTTTTCCCTGAATTCTCTAACAAGGCAGAATTTTTCATCAGCTAGATATCCACAGACAATTACGTTTCTATTTACATAGAACAAAAGATTTTAGAAATCTGATCAACTCTTTGTCTCGTTTTCAGACAATAGACTAGGGACTTCAGTTTCCAAAGTAACTCTGTCCAGATGGATTTCTAGCTGTATTTTTTTCATCTGTTCTTCAAATGGCAAGAAATTATCCTTTAAGGTAAAGGCTTACTCTACACGTTCTTTGTCTACTTCTACTGCCTTTCAGGCTATGATGTCCATGGATGATATTTGTGCTGCAGCTACTTGATCATCTCCTCACACCTTTATTAGTCATAACAAATTGGATCTGGTATCAAGGGGCAGATCCTCATTTGGTTCCACAGTGCTCAGGAGTATTTTCCAGTGAGCCGCCCAAGGTCTAAGTGCTAGGGACGCTGTCCCACGGGTAAGAATGTAGGCGAGATTGAACTACATAACATCAAGAAGTTATGTACTCACCATAACGTTCGATGAATGTAGTCCATCTCTCCTCACATTCTTACTAACGCACTCACCTACCCCCTCCTGGAGGACCTAGAGGTCGAGTCTCTGATTTCAGCACTCCTTGATATGTTGAGTTGGTTCTTCCTCTCAACGTGTTTGTGTGTGTGTATATGTGAGCTCGCAGCAAACAAGATCTGGGGGATAGGTGCATTGCAGCATGGGATACCGCTTAGCCATGAGCCAATTGAAGACTTCGAGCTAGAGTATGGCCAAGTCAGAGCTGAGGTTCAGCTCTGAACCCACGGGTAAGAATGTGAGGCGAGATGGACTACATACATCGAACGTTATGGTGAGTACATAACTTCTTGTTATTGTTCCCCTCTATGCGTCACTCATTAGACCCATTATAGAGTACAATGCCCCTTTTGGTATATACCTCACACGACATCTACAACAACTGGAAAGGCTGCAGAAATACCTCACAAAGAGGATTATTGGCCTCAAACAGATGCCCTATGCAGACCGTCTCAAAAAACTCCAGCTTTACTCCATCGCATATCGCCTACTCAGAGGCGATATCTGCCTAACATACAAAGCTATGTCAAACCCAGAGCTGTTGGACATGCTCCACTTGAAGAAATCCCAATCCCTCCGAGCTACATGCTATAGGGGCCTAAACCTTGTCACCACCATAAACCAGACATGCTGGAGGGATAGATTCCTGTCCCAGAGACTTCCCATACTCTGGAACTAACTATATCAAACAAAGCTCCTCATTAGCACTCTTCAAGAAAAATCTTGATGATTGGATGGGAAATAGGAAAATCACACCGGGGATCACCTCTGGGGTTCTGCTCAACAGGGGCACAGGAAAATAATTTTCTTGGGTGGCAAAAGCCAGGGTACCTTTTTTGGCTAGGCATATATAGACCCTAAGGCCAATAGCCTAGTACCTACCTATGAACCTTAGCACTACGAATCTGCCATTATTATTTTTTTTTCTATCTTCTATAACTATTGGAGCGCTTCCTCTTGCAATTAATATAAGTACTTCTCTTTTGCTTTGTACCTGATAGTCCACTAAATAATCATCCTGAAAACCTTTCTTTATCAAATTCACATGTTCATTTTTTTCCAAGTGTGTCTCCTGTAAAATAGCTGTTTGCACTCTACATGTTTAATATAGTTCACAATTCTTTCTTTTTTTGTATTTATCTGCGAGTCCATTGACATTTAAATACATTACAGAAACATTCATTGTATTAAAAAGTTATTATTCCCACATTTTATGTATAACACCACACTTTTTTCATTAAATGCCAAGTTCCAGCTGTTATGTTACATGCATACACTGTTTGGCAGGTTGAAGTTTGATATAGCTGTTTTTTGTCATATAAATTTGAGCCTATGTCACATCTTACAAAACCTGTTTTATTGAAAGCCATCAAACAAACAAACCCCTTAAAACTTTTTAATTTAATACTAACACACAAAACTATGTACATCTTCAAATATTGACGTTTTACCCTCCTAATAGGAACAAATGTCCAAAACCAACAGCCACACTCACAGATTGAGTTAACCTAAAAGAAAGGATATCCATGCTAATAAAAAATCAAGAACGCTCTGAGAACCACTAAACCTGCCTTTATTAATATAAAACAAGTGAAATATTGAGCGCATTCATCTGTAGAATTAGGGACTTCATCAGAATACATTTTCCAAAGTCAAACACACTTTAAATACCCTATTAAGAAGATTAGGTCAAATGTATTAACCAATCAACCACCGTGAAAAAAAATTCCTGCACAAAATGAAATAGGAAGTGATGTCACTGTCAATTAAAAAACATGAATATAAAGCAGTCCTACATATATAACCATACTGCCAAACAATATTATGTTTAAATAAATCTAAACATGCTTTATAAAAGCACAAATATATATATATATATATATATATATATATATATATATATATATATATATACACACACATACATATGAGAGAGTTAAAAACAAATTGTCATAGTTTCCTAGCTCGTTCGTATAGCATTGGGGCAAAATACTTTCTAATAACCCAAAAGCAAATTTTGTAAAACCCATACATTGTTGGGAATGCTTAAATAACACATTATTTTCTATCTTGTTTTTTACATTGTTTAGATGTTCATAAATCCTGTTTTTGAGTTGACATTAAAACTGCTGCATGTAGCACAGTGGGCTAGGTAGATCACCTTACTTGTTAAACAGTTTCCCTTCCTAAATATAGCCTTACCCTTCAACCTATTTTCCAGTGTAATGTTAGGCTGTTTATTAATATAACAACACTGACCACACACCCCACATGATTTAGTACCCCCCTCAGATATCCTGTGTTTAAATGTCTTCGCCTCCAAGAGCTTTTTAAAATGTTCCCCTGTCTTATGGATGAAATATGGTTCAGTGCCTACTTTTCTCATGGATGTCAAGATTGATTCTCAAACTGGAAAGGCCACAGAAATACCTCACAAAGAGAATCCATGGCCTCCAACACCTGGCTCAAATTGCCATCACTCCACTCTGTGTCTTACAGATTGCTCGGAGGTGATCTGTGTCTCGCCTACAAGGCAATCTCTTTTAGAGATGCTTCATATCCGGAAGTCTAACTCCTCATGCATTACCCACTCAAAATGCCTTAATCTAATATGCAACATCAACAAAACTTGCTGGAAAGACAGGTCTGTCTTCCAGAGGCTGCCCCGTCTCTGGAATAGACTTCCCATACACATCAAACAGAGTACCTCGCATACCCTCTTCAAGTGCAACCTTGATGAGTGGATAGGAAATCACATATTTGTCCCAGGGGTTCCACCTGTGTCCCTCATTGACAGGTGCAACAGGTGCTGACTGAGGTTTCTTTTTGGGGATGAACTCTTGGCTAGGCTTGTAAGGGCCCCGGGGACATTAGCTTAGTAACCTCCTATGAACCTATAAAGGGAAGAAAAAACAGTAGCACCTGTTTAGAATCCCCATTACATTTAAAAAATAACTGAGAATACTTTACTTTATAGCATGCAAAGGAAACCATACACCGCAATAACAGTACTATTAAGAAAACATGGTTTCTTTACTTATCTTTTTCCCTTCTCTTCCCCACCCCAAAGTAGTTTTGAGCGTTAATGACATGAAGTAGGGCACATACTGTAGAATCCCCCACAAGTCCAGCAAATTCTGAAAAAGTCCAATATTTCCAGATTTTATCGTTCTGTCATTTCACAAATATAATTATTGCATTGTAATCCCACATTGAATTACTGGTTTTATTACTGTTCATCTCCTTCTCCCAAATGCTCTCTGCTTCATTTCTAATGTACTCATTCTTCTAGTCAACTGTTGTGCTGCTTTCCTTCTTTCCAACATTTTCTGTTGAAACAGTGGAAAAGATTTCATAGGTAGAGACTTTGGTATAGACTCTTTCTGGTCTTTATTACCAGAACAACAAGAAGCAGAATCTCCTTCTGTTTCATAGCTCACTTTGTTGGATAAACATTTGTATTTCCTCCTTAGCATGTACTTCATCAAAAATGATTTTGTTACTCCAGGGAAGAATACCTTGAAGACAGCTGGGTACAGCAGTTTGAATCTCACACGTGTTTCGACATTCCCTGATTAGTGGAAAGAATGTACTCCTCTTCTGCCTGGTGTACAATGAGTAATCATCATCCGTAACACTCTGCTGTCTCCCACTATTAGTATTTTGTCATTCTGCCACAATTTTGTCAGGATCAGCTCCTTCTGCTGGTAAGATTGCATCTGTTTTATTAAAGGTTTAGGTTGCTTCCTCATAGCCAGCTTTGGGGCATACACATGATGTGCCCTTTCAACTAACAACTCCTGCTTCTTATTTGTGCTTTCATAAAATTAATGCAATCTGTTCCTTCCAGCTTCTCTGGTATAGCTGAAAATCTCAGGTTTTACCTATGTGCTCTGTCCTCTAATTCTGTTATTTTATAAACATCTCTTCCTGAGCAGTCTCCTATGCAGCCAGCCTTTTCTTCATTTCAGCCTCTGATTTTTGCAGCTTTATCACCTCATCTGAATATCTGTTTAAAGCTTCTTCCATTTTTTTCCAGGCTTTTGTTGTTTGTGTTGATGTACTCTATCAGTGTTTTGTTTATTTTAACCAGGACTGTGTACAGTTGTGTTATATCTTCCCATAGGTTAGTGGAAGTCATGTCTGGGGGTCGCATTGCTTTTTGATGAACAGCTGCAGAACTTTCTCCAGTTAGTGTTTCTTCCTCACTTTTGTGGCAATTTTTCCAGGTACTCTGTATTTCTTTTTTCCTGGCATTCAGGCAGTACACTTACTAACCAGTTACTGAAATTTACCCATAAACACAAAAGTCTACTGGCCTTCCTGTTGAGTTACGTTGTTACTCAGTGTGCAGCCAACTTGGAAGTCTCGCAACCAGAGTCAGAATCAACCTTATAATTTTATCAGAGAATGCAGTATAGGAATCCTTGGAAATAAGTTCACTAACCCTGAGAAATATTCAATAAAATACAGAAAAAAAACTGCACAACATAAGAGAACAACAACAAAAAAACGCTTTGCAAAACGTAGAAATATTTTGGCAGACTCAGAACTTTGGCAAACTCAGAACAGCTTTTGTAGTACCAGGGGAGATTAGGAAATGTTAGAATGCTGTTAAAACAGCCTAAGAGCAGTACAGTAACAAACAGATGACATTTCTTTAACAAGTACAGGCTGTAAAACAGTGATAAATTCAACCAAGTAGAAAAATGCAGCACAGAAGTGTTAAATAGCACTGAGACAGTAGAGCAAGTGCAAAAAAATACTTCTATCAGCTTTGTAGCTCCAGATGGTTTTAGAAGCAATCCAAGTCTTGTAGTCATAGTAAAGCTTGTTAGAAATCACATTGAACAATAATAACACATGTCTAAAGGGAACTAAACTTTAAATTCTCATGACCATTGATAACGAGCAATTAATGACTTCTGTTTTCATGTAAATAGGTAAGTTTAAATTTATATCCTTCATGGATGTTTTTTCTGTAGAAGTGAATGTGCTTTGTATATAAAGGTTGCCATGTTTGAATAGTTTATAGTAAACCGCATATAATTTTGGTTTTGATAAATTTTCCAGATGCATTAGATTACTGAAAGTCCTAGAGTATATTTCTTACATGGTCCTTAGAAATGTTCAGGTTGTACAGTCTATTGAACTGAATCACTGCAAAGTCTGATATTATATTCAATCACCAGTCTAATCCATGCTTTAAAAGTTTAATGCATCATAGTCTGATGACCTAATTTTTAGTGGATGTTGTCTATTCTGCTGTGACAGCCGTGCCCTGACCCAGCAATCAAGGAGCCTCAATCACCACCACTAACACTAGGGAAGGGCGTCTCATATAGGAGAAAGGATAAGAAATGCACACAGTGAAGTACAATTTCCCTTAAGTTCACACAGAGATCATCGTCAGTCTGAGGCTGGTTGATCCCTTGCTCCCCAGGTCCCCAGTAAGACTCCCCACTGGCACAGCTATAGGGTCCAGATCTCAGCCTAGCTGGCAAGCTAATGTCCAGTAACCTCTCTGTCCCACCAGTGCTTTGTGCCCCTGCCTAGGTAGCTGACACACTACACACACTTTGAGATAAGTATTTATACAACTTCACAGGCACTCCTGGGAAAGGCTGACACAGATTCTCCAGCTGTGCCCCTTTACCCAGAGACTATACGGTAGTAATTACTGCCACCACCAGCTAATACTTATCAGCTACACAAAGGCCCTTAAAGGGTGTCCAATTATTACTGTGCAATATTATTATCCAATTGGTAAATGTGACTAAGCAATCAAGGCTTATTGGAAGGGCTTATTACAGGATCACTTATAAGGATGCAATGTACTCTAGAGCTTACTTATCTCTACACAAACCAGCCACAGGTAAAAGGTTTTAAAATATTTAATAATAAATAATTAAAACCACAAAACAATACTACTACACCACAGCGCCATTCAAGAGTTGAGATCACACAGAAACTTAAAACAGTACACTAGGAAAGTTCTGATATAACAGAAAAACAAAGTCTGACATTTATAGTCCCAGCTATTTCTACAAGAAAACCTACTTCTAAGGTACTACTTACATAAAGAGAGCATAAGGCAGTGCTGAGAGTTGGATATCAAGATCAAAATGCTTACAGTCTTTCTCTGAACAATAGTTTTTAAACTCACTACAAACATCGCTGATGGGCCCTCCCAGATTACATCATTTTGACACTTAGGTTTTCCCAGTATACACATTACATCATTTTGACACTTAAGTCTGAAGTTCCCAGGCCAAAAGGCTACATTATTTAACAATCTAACACCTGCTCAGGAAACTACAACAGTAAAAGACATTTCACATGTACACTCTAGTAATTATACCTTAAGTTAAGACAATAGAAGGAATGTGTTCAGTTAGCCTCTTTGGCACCACTATCGAGATCAAAAGGGTATACAGGACATAATTTTAACTTCAAAAGAACAGATGAAATGCTTGGCTTAGTTTTCCTTACAGCAGATGGCAGTGTTGCTACAATCGTGAAGTGCACATTTTCCAGTGTTTTCTTTCATTTAAGAAACAAGGCTGTATTTTACATTTATATTTACAAATGCCAGAATTATGTATCAAATTCTATTTGACTAGGCTGGCAGCCTTCGCCCATCTTCCCCCAGTCTTCACATCTCTCCCCCCTGGAGAACTCAAGCTAGTTTTTCAAGTGACCCTTGATAAACGCCGCTTGAGAGGGTTAGGTCTATCTGAGGGTACCTCACCCCATTCCCTGTCTTGAGAGCCTATCTGCATTGGCATTGCTACTCCCACTGCAGTGCTTCCCTGACATATATGCTTGCAACCCCAGGCTCCATCTTAGCAACTTGGCATTTTGCTGGCTGGCTCTGTTTAACCATGTTAGAGGGTTGTGATCTGTCATAACAGTGAATTTTCTTCCATACAGATAAGGCTGAAGTTTTTGCAGTGCCCACACTATGGCTAGACATTCCTTTTCTACGGCTGCATAGCATTCCTCCATGGGTTGGAGCCTACGACTGAGATAAACCACTGGGTGCTCTTTCCCCTCTGAAGAAATCTGGCTAATTACAACCCCCACCCCATGGTTTGAAGCATCTACCTGCACAACAAATTATTTGCTGTAATCTGGACTGACTAACACAGGGGGTCCTCCCAAAGCTTCTTTAAGCTTCTGAAATGCCTGCTCACATGCTGGGGTCCACACTACCTTATCTGGCCTGTTCTTCCTTGTCAGGTCTGTGAGGGGGAGCAGCCATGGTAAAATAACTGAGGACGAACTTTCTGTGGTACCCTGCTGTCCCTAAGAATGCCCTCACCTGCTTTTTGGTAACAGGTGCAGGCCATGCCTGAATAGCTTCCACTTTGGCAGGTTCTGGCCTTATCTTACCATTCCCCACTCTATGTCCTAGGTAGGAGACCTCTGCCATACCCACCTGACATTTGTTCGGCTTAATGGTCAATCCTGCCCTCTGTAGTCTGCCTAGCACCTCCCTGACATGCTGAAGGTGCTGTGGCCAGGAATGGCTGAGATGGCAATATCATCTAGGTAAGCAAGGGCAAATCCTCCTGCTAGGATGCTATCCACCAGCCTTTAGAAAGTTACTGGGGCATTCTTCATCCCAAAGGGCATCTTTATGAACTCATACAAGCCAAAAGGAGTCACAAAGGCTGACTTCTCTCTAGCACTGGGAGTCAAGGGCACCTGCCAGTAACCCTTGGTAAGATCAATGATTGTAAGATACTTAGTCCCACCCAGCTGCTTTAGGGCCTCATCTGTCCTAGGCATGGGGTAAGCATCTGACTCTGTGTGACTATTTAATTTCCTGTAATCCACACACAACCTGGTAATGCCATCCTTCTTTGGCATCAGCATCACTGGGGAGGCCCAGGGACTGTTGGACTCTTGAATCATCCCTAGTTCCAACATCTACTGTACCTCTTCCCTCAGAGTCTGTTGACACTCTCAGGCACCCTATAAGGGGCCTGCCTAATAGGCCTTTGGGGTCTTGTATCCACCTGGTGCTGCACCGTGGTTTCCCAGTGAACATGTCCCCAAATTCCTGCAACACTGCTCAGATTTCTCAAACCTGAGTAGGAGATAGCTTCTGGGACATTGCTACCCCTTCCACCAAGGTGTCAACTCAAGCCTCACTGAGGAGATCAGTCACAAGAGCTCCCTTAGGCTCCTCCTGCAATTCACTGCAAATGCTCAGCACAAGGGCCTTCCTATCATGGTAAGGTTTCATCATGTTAACATGGTACAATTTTTGCCCCTGTTATCTCCCTAGCAGTTCCACCATGTAGTTAACATCACTTACCTTTCTTACCACCTTGTAGGGTCCCTCACTAGCTGCTTGCAG